>NC_053434.1:300000-537070 GCF_007990345.1 Gossypium hirsutum | reverse complement strand
TGGCACAGGTATGAGTTAGAGTGGACAGGGGCCGAGAGTAGCTTGGCTTCTTAGAAAGGTTAAGGCTTGAGTGTAAGGGCAGCATAATGTATCTATTTTATGTAAAGAAACTCTTATCTAGTAAAGTTTTCTAATGAAGTTGAATTAGAATCAGTGCCTCTTTTTCTTTGCATTCTTTTCATGTTGCATCACATCACATGCATTAATGACCATTAAAAACCTAATCGAATAAAATCATTTCAGTTAACCTGGAAACCAACAAAGTTACGGCACCCGAACTAAGACAAAAATTATGGACCAAAGGTTGGAGAAGCTAGAGCGACTTCAAAGAGAAATGCAAGACCAGTTGCAGGCGCAAATGAAAGAGCAAATAGAAAAGATTCAGCGTGACATGGTGCAAAAGATGGAGGAGTCTCAAAATGATCTGGTGGCTAAGATGACGCATGAAGGATAGTAAAATCTTATTTATGAGAAGCATGGGAACCACTTATCCCCAGGTCACCCTCCGCATGCGCAAGTACAGACTGAGTGCATCCGCGGAGACCCTCTGGTCGGTTAGCCCCAGCAGTTCCAGGCGATGCTTCAACCCAATGAATTTCAACCCGGAGCGGGCCTTAATCCCGGGATAGCCCGAATAATATGCTGTCCCAGATCTTGACGAGATGGTGAAAAGGACAAGGCGAAGGAGGAATTCCAAAACAATTTGAGGAGAAATGGAAATGGATAGAAGAGAAGTTTAGGCAATAGAAAGCATCGAAAACTATGGAATAGATGCAAAGGATCTGAGCTTGGTTCCGGACTTGGTGCTCCCTTACAAATTTAAGATGCCGGAATTTGAGAAATACAACGGGACTAGTTGCCCAGGATCCCATATTACTATGTTTTGTAGAAGAATGACGGGCATATTAATAATGATCAATTATAATACATTGCTTTCAGGAAAGTCTTACGGGAGCGGCGTCAAAGTGGTACAATCAGCTGAGCCGAGCTAAAATTGCTACTTGGAGGGATTTAGCACAGGCTTTCCTGAGACAATACAATCATGTCTCAGAAATGATGCCTGACAGGATAACTCTGCAAAATTAGAGAAGAAATCGAACGAAACTTCAGACAATATGCGCAGAGGTGGCGAGAGGTGCAGTTCAGGTGCAACCACCGCTTTTGGAAAAAGAGATGACGAGCTTTTTATTAATACTTTGAAAGCCCCGTTCATCACTCACATGTTGGGAAGCGCTTCAAAAATTTCTCGGATATAATCATGAATGGTGAAATGATTGAGATGCCATTAAAAGTGGAAAAATAGATGGAGGAGAAAATAATAGGAGGGCACCCCTGAGGAAAAGAGAAAATGAAGTGAATAATGTGAATGCTTATGGTAGTCAATTACCGTGAATCAACCAAAGAAAGTGGTTGCTAATCAACAGGGATCATCAAGACAAGAGTCGGGAGCTAGGCAAACTACTGAAAAGCCCCAATTCACGCCAATCCGATGTCATACAAGGAGTTGTATCAGACTTTATTCGATGCACATGTTGTTGCTCCTCGATACTTGAGTCCTCTACAACCCCCGTATCCAAAATGGTATGATATGAACGCGCAATGTGATTATCATGCGGGAATTTCTGGGCACTCGATAGAAAATTGTACTGCCTTCAAGAAGGTAGTAGAAGGACTTATCAATTTAGGTGTCGTCAAACTTGACGACTCACCTAACGCAAAGAATCCGTTACCTAATCACGCAGATAAAGGGGTGAATATGGTTAGCGAAGGTACGGAGAAGAAGCAAGACTGACATTGCTGAAGTAAAAACTCCATTGAAACGGGTCTGGAAAGAAATGGCGAAAAGAGGTTTGGTTATTTCAGATTCTGAGGAAGGGCATGAGATGGGAAATTATTGTGAATTTCACCATAAAACAGGGCACGAAATCCAAGAATGTGAAGGATTTAAGGCTTTGGTTCAAAGCATGATGGATAACAAGGAGATGAGGTTTTACGAAGATGCGAAAGAAATGAGGAGCATATGCGCGACAGAGTTGGGAACAAAGGCTCCAAATCATCCTGTGGTCATTATCTCACGCCCTAAGGGTAATGAGGTTAGGGCTCAGGTAACACCGAAAATTGTAATCCAGAAACCATCAAATTTCTCTTATAGGGATAACAAAATGGTGCCGTGGAATTACGGGTGTAATGTGACCATTTTGGGAAAAGAAGCAGAAAGAAATCAGGAAATAGGTCTTACACGCGCAATGGAAAAAGATATGACGCTCAAGCAGAGTCGTCCAGGGAAGAGAATTGGAAGAAAGAACAGAGGAAAGGGAAAGCAGTAGAAGTTGAACCATTGGTAAATGAACCAATAAAAGAAGAGGAGGCAAAGGAGTTTTTGAAGTTTTTGAAACACAGTGAATACAGTGTTGTGGAGCAACTACACAAACAGCCAGCCCGCATTTCTGTATTAGCTTTACTCTTAAACTCGGAAGTACATCGGAATGCACTATTAAAGGTGCTAAACGAAACATATGTGGCTGACGATATTTCGGTAAACAAGCTGGATCGGCTGATCAACAATATTGGTGCTGACAATTTATCTTCTTCAGTGATGATGAAATACCATCCGGAGGAAGAGGTTCTACTAAAGCCCTGCATGTTACTGTCCGATGCAAAGGGTACACACTCCCGGGGCCTTGGTTGATAATGGATCTGCACTAAATGTATTGCCTTTGTCCACTCTTAGTCGATTACCAATAGACAGTTCGCACATGAAAGCATGCCAGAACATAGTAAGGGCATTTGATGGAACAAAAAAGGAGGTTATGGGGAGAATTGAGGTACCATTAAGGATTGGCCCAGTCACTTATGAGGTGGATTTCTTGGTAATGGATATTAAACCCTCCTACAACTGTCTATTGGGGAGACCGTGGATACACTCAGCAGGGGCAGTACCTTCATCATTACATCAGAAGGTGAAGTTGGTATCGGAGGATCGGTTGGTAACAATAGATGCAGAGGAGGATATTATCGCAATGATGACTAGCGATGCACCTTATGTGACATCAACGATGAGGCACTAGAATGTTCTTTTCGGTCGTTAGAATTTGTGAACGCGATGTTTATTGCGGAGGGAAATAGAATTCCAGTACCAAAATATCCAGGACCACTGAGATGGGATTGCGATTGATGGTAGGAAGAGGAGCCTTACCCGGGAAAGGATTGGGAAAATATCTTCAGGAAGGATTGAGGCACCAATGCCGAAGGAAAAGTTTGATAGATTTGGTTTAGGGTACAAGCCAGACATGAAGCAGAAGAAGAAAGAAGTAGAGAAGAGACAAGAGAGAAGAAGGCGCGTTTGAATGGACATGAAGCTAAGTGTGAGCCTTTAACCTTTCCCCACATATCTACATCTTTTGTGTCGGGAGGATTTATTCATTCTGAATGTGGAGTGTCCGGTAGCGGCATGGGAGAATGTTGGAAAACGTTTATACCAACGCCATAGAAGCAACGGAAAGGAGGGCTTTGTTGAGATCTGCCCTTATGAGCCTGGAAGCGAGCTAAACAATTGGACTGCTGAAGAAATCCCTGTAGTCTTTAGGGCTTATTCAGAGTAATGCTCAAAACATTCCTGTTGTTTGTTGGCCTAGAAACGATATAAATCTTTTGTGAAATAGGCATTGGGCCTAAATATCATTATTTTAATGAAATACGTGTCTACGTTCATCTCGATCAGTCACTTTTTTTTCCTTTCATATTTTTCATTTGGTTGATTGTCTTACAAATAATTCTTTCATTTGTAATTCTTTTGCACAAACATATTCATAAATTTATATTCTTGGTATATTCTTTGATGCGCCCTCATAGGTCTTCAGATATCAATGACATGAGTGACGCTGCCTCAAACACGGAGCCTATTTTTGAGCAAGAAGTGTGTTCAGAGGGATCCCACGACTTTGAAAATGACGAAGATTATGATGCATCTCCGGACTTGTTAAGAATGATGGAACAAGAGGATAAGCATATCCTACCTCATAGGGAATCGTTAGAAATAGTGAGCCTAGAGGATGGAAAGGAGGTGAAAATTGGAACTGAAATCACCGCAAAGACAAGGCAAGACCTCATTAATTTGCTCCGAGAGTTCAAGGATGTTTTCGCGTGGTCGTACCAAGATATGCCTGGGCTAAGTACTAACATTGTGGTGCATCGTCTGCCCATAAAAGAGGATTGTAAACCCGTTCAACAGAAGCTTAGGAGAATGAGACCTGACATTGTGTTGAAAATAAGAGAAGAAGTCAAAGACAATTCGACGCTGGTTTCTTACAAGAGGTCAAGTATTCGGATTGGGTAGCCAACATCGTCCCTGTTCCCAAAAAAGATGGAAAGGTACGAATGTGTGTGGATTATAGGGATTTAAACAAGGCTAGTCCAAAGGACAACTTTCCACTGCCTCACATTGATACTTTGGTAGATAACACGGCGGGCTATTCATTGTTTTCTTTCATGGACGGTTTCTCTGGATACAATCAAATAAAGATGCATCCTGGAGACATGAGAAAAACCACATTCATTACCTTATGGGGAACATTCTGTTACAAGGTAATGCCCTTCGGATTGAAGAATGCGGGAGCAACGTATCAAAGAGCTATGGTGACTTTGTTTCACGACATGATGCACAAGGAGATCGAAGTCTATGTTGACGATATGATCGCGAAGTCTAGAACGGAAGAAGAACATGTTCAGGTCTTGAAAAGGTTATTTTTGAGATTAAAGAAATTTCAGCTCAAGCTTAACCCGGCCAAATGCACGTTTGGAGCCAGATCAGGGAAGTTATTAGGCTTCATAGTTAGCAAAAAGGGGATCGAGGTTGACCCAGACAAAGTAAAGGCAATACGAGATTTACCTCCCCCGCGCACTCAGAAGGAGGTTCGAGGTTTCCTAGGAGGCTGAATTACATTGCTCGGTTCATCTCACAACTGACAGAGAAATGTGATCCAGTATTCCGGCTCTTAAAGAAACATAACCGGGCGAATGGATGAAGAGTGTCAGAGGGCTTTCGATAAGATAAAGCAGTACTTGGCTAATACTCCAGTCTTATCACCTCCAAGTCCAGATAGGCCATTGATATTGTATCTAACAGTGTTGGAGAATTCCATGGGATGCGTATTGGGCCAACATGATGAGACGGGAAAGAAAGAAAGGGCAATATACTATCTCAGTAAGAAATTTACCGATTGCGAAATGAGGTACTCATCAATTGAGAAGTTGTGTTGTGCTCTAATCTGGGCAACCCGAAGACTGAGGCAGTATATGTTGTATCACACGACTTGGTTGATTTCAAAGTTAGATCCTTTAAAATATATGATGGAATCGACTGCTTTGAACGGGAGAATGGCTAGATGGCAGATCTTGCTCTCAGAATTTGATATAGTATATGTCAGTCAGAAGGCCATAAAGGGAAGTGCAATAGCCGATTTCCTAGCAGTAGAGCCTTGGAGGACTATGAATCTTTGAATTTCGATTTTCCAAACGAGGACTTGATGTATGTGGCGAATACTGAAGAAAATCCTCAAATGGATCACGTATGGAAGTTAAATTTTGATGGAGCTTCAAATGCTACGGGTAATGGAGTTGGGGCAGTCTTGGTATCCCCAAGTGGAGATCATTATCCTGTTACTAGCAAGTTGGACTTCGATTGTACAAATAACATGGCAGAATATGAAGCATGTATTATGGGCATTCGTGCAGCCATTGAACGGAACATCAAAGTACTGAGAGTATACGGGGATTCAGCGTTGGTGATATACCAACTCAAAGGGGAGTGGGAGACTAGAGATCCTAAGCTAATCGGTTATAGAAAACTAGTTCTTGAATTGGCTGAGGAGTTTGACGATATCACCTTCTATTACCTCCCACGGGAGGAAAACCAAATGGCTGATGCATTAGCTACTCTAGTTCGATGATTCAGGTGAATAGACTTGAGGCAATGAGGCCTGTTCAGATGAGTATCTCTGAGACCCCGGCTAATTGCTGCAATATTGAGGAGGAGGGAAAAGATGATTGTCCTTGGTATCAGAGTATCTTACAATATGTGAAGAATCGGGAATACCCTGATCAAGCGACAGAGAATGACAAAAGAACTCTGAGAAAGATAGCCATTGAATATGTCTTAGATGGAGAAGTGTTATATAAAAGAAGGAAGGATCAAGTACTGTTAAGATGTGTGGATGCTGTGGAAGCTGAGAAAATTTTGGAAGAAGTCCATGAGGGTATTTGTGGGACGCACGCCAGTGGTTTCACGATGGCCAGACAGATCATGAGATTTGGGTACTATTGGCCCACCATGGAAGGAGATTGTATTGATCATGCCAGGAAGTGCCACAAATGCCAAATTTACGGAGACAAAATACACGCGCCTCCTTCACCTCTTCACGTCATGACCTCTCCTTGGCCGTTTTCCATGTGGGGTATGGATGTTATTGGGCCAATATCACCAAAGGCTTCTAATGGGCATCGCTTCATCTTCGTAGTCATTGATTACTTTACCAAGTGGGTGGAAGCTGCTTCATATGCAAATGTCACGAAAGCAGTAGTCAGCAAATTCTTGAAGAAGGAGATCATTTGTCATATGGAATGCCTGAGAGGATCATATCGACAATGCGATGAACTTGAATAATAGCACAATAGCTGAAGTTTGTAGCAAATTTAAAATTAAGCATCATAACTCATCGCCGTATCGTCCCAAAATGAATGGTGCAGTGGAGGCGGCCAATAAAAACATTAAAAGGATTGTGGGGAAAATGACTGAAACCTACAAAGATTGGCATGAGAAATTATCATTTGCTCTCCTTGCCTACCGAGCATCTGTTAGAACTTCTACTGGGGCAACGCCTTTTTCTCTGGTTTATGGAATGGAGGCAGTATTACCCATTGAAGTTGAAATCCCTTCTCTACGGGTGTTATCTGAGCTACAGTTGGATGAAGCCGATTGGATCCAATCTCGGTACGATCAGTTGAACCTAATAGAAGAAAAGAGGCTAAGAGTATTCACCATGGGCAAATGTACCAGAAACGAATGATGCGAGCCTATAATAAAAAGGTTCGCCCCCGAGAATTTCGTGAAGGGGACTTGGTACTAAAAAAGATCTTCCTATGCAAAAAGATTTTAGAGGAAAATGGATGCCAAATTGGGAAGGCCCTTATGTTGTAAAGAAGGCCTTTTCCGGTGGAGCTTTGATCCTATGCGAGATGGATGGCAAAAGTTTACCAAATCCTGTAAACGCAGACTCCGTCAAGAAATACTTCACTTGAAAGAAAGGGGAACCAAAGTGAAAACCCGTAAAGGGCGCTTTGCTTCCTAAAAAAAAAAGGGACTTTGGAGAGGCTAAGTGAAAACCCGTAAAGGGCACTTTGAGACCAAAGAGGGCTTGAGTCGAAAACCCGAAAAGGGCGACTCAAGTATTGGGCAGGATTGGAACATCAGGACTTGAGCGGATCAAATTTTGATCGGGGGATATGATGATCTTCCTTTACTTGAACCAATAAGAAAGGATATGCAACGTCTTGGAACATTGACAGAGTATTGCAGATCTCCTGAACACATGTCAAACTTAGAAGGGTCTTCGGAAAGTTTGTACAGAGAAACTCAAGCGGCGATAACTGGGGCACCTAGTTCTTATGTGTATTCTTGAAAATATATTTCTTTTATTTTCTTTCTTTCTTCCTTTCCTTTTGTGAAAACGCACATTCTCAATCCACTTCTTTGTTACCTTTCTTTCGCCATCTTCGATGTTTTATTTGAGTTATGATCAGAAACGAGCTTTATTCTTATCCATTGTTATGGTCTTTTTGCAAACATGTTGCATAGGAATAATGATTAACGAACTAATAAAACTTTCAGGAAAGAAGTTTTGCATATTACTCTGAAAATTTCTAAATAATATAGGGACCTGAAACATGACTATTGTTTAGAAAATACCAAGTTTAAAGGGTGAAATAGCTAGGAAAGAAGAGTCTAAGTTAAAGACTATCCTTTCAGATTTCGTTGTCTAAGCATTGATTGAACAAAATGACAAGCTGTCGTGTTAATTACAAAGCTTAAATGAACAAGCAAGCAATGATCATCAGGCAATAGGAAGAGGTTACCTCGGAGAAGAGAGCCTTCACTTGCGCATAAGACTTTGGTACGACACCTTGAGAATGGTGTAGGAAACCAGAACGGTTCAGATCCTATATCCCCGAATTGTGATAAAAGAGGACAGAGGAAAAGCCACATATTTCTACCCTTAGATTACTGTGAGAGAATGATGGTACAAATTTTGGCGTCCCAGTAGATATAACTTTGAGGTTTACAATGGGGACAGTCTGGCTAAATGTTTCTTCAGAAAAATCAGTCAAGCGAGAAGGCGTTGTAGCACATCAGTCACAAAACCTTGATAAACTTCGAGTGGTGATAACCTAAGCGAGATCATTCTCGGAAAAATAAAATTCTGCATTCATGCAAACACTATTCACATATGTCTAGTTAGGAGCATTTGTTTCATTTTGATCATGTCATCCTAATCATTAGGCATAATTAGGTTTATTATACAGGTCTTATCTCCCTGAGAATACAGTGGAACAGACCAAAGAATTTCAGATCTTATCTCCCTGAGATTACAGCGGAGCAGATTAAAGATAGTAATCCTATCTCCTTGAGATTACAATGGAGCGGATTAAAGGATCTTATCTCTCTGAAGTTACAGTAGAAAAGATCACATCAGGTCTTATCTCCCTGAGATTACAGTGGAATAGACCAAAGAATTTGGATCTTATCTCCCTGAAGTTACAGTGGAGCAGATTGAAGCCAGAGATCTTATCTCCTGAGATTACAGCGGAGCAGATCGAAGACACTATCCTATCTCCCTGAAGTTACAGTGGAGCGGATTAAAATAAAGGATCTTATCTCTCTGAGGTTACAGCAGAGTAGATCGCATCAAGTCTTATTTCCCTGAAGATGCAGTGGAACAGACTGAAAACAATAAGGCGTGTCTCCCTAAAGTTGTAGCGGAGCGGACAGAAGATAGTGATTCTTATCATGTCTATCTTATTCCCCTAAAGTTGTAGTAGAATAGATGGAAGCGAAGTCACAAACCTTGTCTCTCTGAAGTTGCAGTAAAGCAGGTTGAAGTCACGAATCTTATCCCCCTGAGGTTGTAGTGGGGCAAGTTGAGGATATGAGTCCGATCTCCCCGAAGTTGCAGTGGAGCGGGTCAAAATGATGGACCTTACCCCCTGAAGCTACAATAGAGTGGATTGAAGCTACAAGTTTTGTCTTTTGGAAGTTACAGTGGAGTGGGTCGACGCAACAAGACACAGTGGACTAGAATAAAGTTACTTGAAAAGAAGCGTCAAGAGAAGTCAATACTCGGCAAAGACTGGGCAAAAATTGGTCTTTCTTAGTCTTTGCTCTGTTATCGTGACGCGACAACGAGCAAAGAGGGGCAGCTGTACAAACCCAATTTCTGCCCGGCCCACTAACAAAAGAACCCAATACCCACAAACCCAATAACCCACCTAAACACTAACCCATACCAGCAGACCCAATTACAATGCCCCCATCACCTACCCTCTGCCACCGCCACCAACTCCGCCGTTCACCTGCTTTCTGCCACCGTCCCATCACCCCACTTGCCTGCAAAGAAGAAAATCACGCAAAGAAGGACAAAACAGTAGTAGAGACAATAGAAAAATTGTAAAATGGCTATTTAAAAGCCATTCAAACAGAAGAATGGGGGATTTTTCATTTTTCGGTACAAAACCGATTGAAAAACCATTGTAGAGATTTTTTTGTAACGTTTTTCACAGAAATAAGAAACAAGAAAATCAAAGGTGATTTCCGACCCTTTTCGTTTTTACATATTTACCATTTTTATTTTACTTTTCTTTTTTTGTTCATCTATTTATATACATATAATATAAATAATAATAAAAAGAGAGGGAAACTCACCGAGGAGAGGCGATTCGGCGAAAAGGGGAAACTTTTGGTCTCCCCACCGCCGTGCACGGCGGCGCCGGCGCCGGCGACCGGCGGCCGGTACGGTGGTTCTCGGCCGGACCCTTGGCCGGCGCCAGAAGAAAAGGGGAGGAAGAGAGAGCATTTTTGGGCTTTTTTTGAAAAGAGGGGGAGAAAAATGAAATTTTTTGGAAATTTTTTGGATATATAGGCGTGTGAAACGACGCCGTTTTGGCCCAGCTCCATAACGCCCAAAACGACGTCGTTTTGCTTTGGATCGGATCGACCCGACCCGTTACCAGGAGGATCCGCGTGTTTTCTTTGCGAAGGGGCTAATTGCTCGTTTAGCCCCTCCGCAGTTTTAATTATTTTTAATTTAATCCTTTTTAATTTTTGCAAATTGGCCCATTAATTTAGTTTGTTTTTCGATTTGGTCCTTCGACCATCTGCGCCCTCCTCCCTGGAACGGCGTCGTTTTGACATTGAGGGTTTAATTACCCTTTCGGTCTCTCCTTTTTACGCGCACTTGCAATTAGGTCCCTCCGCCTTTTTTATTTTTAAATTGGCCCAGAAACTTTGTTTTATTTCGATTTAAGTCCCTTTTAAGCATGTTTTTTCCTTTTTGCTCATTTATTTATTTATTATTATTATATTATTATTTATATATATGTGCTTATACTATAATATATATGTCTAAAATTATTACGAATCTATATATTTACAAACTTTAATATATATCTAATAATAATATTATATTATATATTCAATATTTTTTATATCTATCTTGCTTTTTATTTATTTTATATCTATATATTTATATCTATATACTATATAATATTTATACCTACAATATAATACACGTGCATATGAATATTTTTATTTTTTATTTTAAGAGCATTTCTATCTCCTTATTTATGTATATACATGCATTCTATAATTATATATATACTTCTTTTTTGTATTTAACTTTATGTTTTTACCCCGTATAATTTGTTTCTAACATACATACATATATATATCACCATTTTATTCATTATTATAATTATCATTTCATGTTGATTTATTTATTTATCTACATGTTCGTTATTATTTGCTTAAATGTCTTTATTCTTGTTTGTTTATTTTTTATTTTTATTAACTTTTTATTATTTACCATGCATAAAAATGTAATTTGCTTTCACTATGATTTTGTGTTTTATCTTACTTGATGTAACAATTTTTAAAATGGCATTTCGTGTTTGGATTCGAGAAAATCGTGCCCTAACTTACTGGGTTTCGATTTTCTCGATGAATCTAAATACACGAATCTTTTCAAAATCAAGTTTTAAATGATCTCGAATTTTAAAAAAAGGAGGTCGCATCCTAACTTACTGGTTATGATCTCATTTTTAAGTTCGAGATGGCTAAAATTTCTTAAATAAACTTTTTCATTCGCGTATCGAGAATTTGAGATATTGTATTCTAACTTACTGAATATGATTCTTTTTCTCGAATAACATGAAATATCCTCCTTTTCTTGAAAATTTTTAACATTTTAATACAAGGGTCGTATTTTTAAAACTCTTTTAAATTCTCAATTTTCGACATTAAGACATTAAGTAATCAACTAGGTACCAATTTTGGACGTATCGAGGGTGCTAATCCTTCCTCGTGCGTAACCGACTCCCGAACCCGTTTTCTAAATTTCGTGGACCAAAACCGTTGTTTTAATAAAATCAAACCGTTTATTAAAAACAACCATTTTTCGAGGTAATCCAATCACACCTCATAAAAAAAAGGATTGGTGGCGACTCCCATTTTTGTTTTCATTTTCCAAAACCCAAGTTGACCCCGTTTTCATCAAAAAAATGGTGTCAACAATTATGAAGTTGAGTGATCAATACATAAATTTACTAATAATTTAGCGACTTTGTAATTTACCCTAAATATTAAGTCCCATATTCTTTGTGATTTGTTTTTTTTAAGGATGTTTTGTCAAACTTAAATTTAATTTAAAAATTATTTTAAATTCGATAAATTAATTCTTGTAGACTATTGAATATTATAATATTATTTTCTATTTAAAAAAGGTTGCCTTTCATGTTATTAATTATTTATATTATATTTAAGATTTTGACTAAAATAATATCATCTATTAATCATATATTTATCAAAAATTATTTTCTTTTTGAAAATAGTAAATATTATTTCAATTAAAATCATATTTAATTATTATATCAATTATTACAAAATTTATTATATAAAATTTTAAAAACGAAAATTTTTACAAAACTTATTTAATTGTATAAAAAAATTCATTCCCAACTCAAATAAAATTTTCCATCTCAAATATCTAATCGTTTTGATTTAATAAAATAAAAATTAGTTGTTTGTTTTAACCCTATTTAATAAAACTTTCACATGGCCATAAACTAGTTAAAATTAAAATAAAAGTAGTGGGTACAAATTTCTTGTTCACGAGCTTTGCTTAATTGGACCACTCTACGGGAATTGGGAACATCTTTTCTATTGAGTGTACACCCCACCTTTTCTTTTTTTTTTCCTTAAAAAAGAAATTTGATTTTTCAAATTTTTTTTCATATATCATAATTTTCCCCATATAATATTAGATTTTATCGCATGTAAAAAATGTGTAATAAAATTTAAAAAATATTTTGATAAAATTAAAAAAATTAAATATCATAATTTTGAATTCAAATTTTATTGTGCATGTATTTTTTGAATTTTTATATCCTCAAATAATTTTAATTACTTATTTAAAATAAATGGCTTTTGTAAATTTCATTACTGATTTAGTTAAAGAGGACACTAAAATATTTAAACATAATAATAATAGATGTTTTGGGTTCAAACTTTAAATAAATATTTTTTAAAATTTTATATAAAAAGATAATAACCTTCAAAATAATATCTATTAATTAATAAAGTGAGGAGTTTTTGATAATTTTATTACTAAATTGATGACTTAATTAAAAATAACATCTTTTTAATAAATTTAACATATTTATATTGTATTACTTTTTAATATAATATTTTTTTAAAAAAAATCTTATTATATTCAAGTTATCCCGTGTCAAAAAGAGAATTCTATAAAAAATGGAAACCTCGTGGGTGGCTAGGTTGAGATAAGTTTTAAAAAGCTATCACTAAGACTTTCCCACAACTTCGTATGTATTATTATAATCACACATTTCTTGTGATTTTGCTTCACTTTCAAGGCATCTCATTTTCAATTCTTCATCATCATTCTCGTAATTTTTTATTTTTATTTATTTTTCTATTAACATTTTAATAATTCCACTACCATACTTTTTCTTGGTTCGCATTTATATATATGACAACTATAATTACATCAATAGATTAATAGTTAAAATATTAATTATATAAAAAATTTTAAAATAAATATTTAAATCTATTTTGGTTTTATAATCAACAAAATAATGATACTATTTGATATAATACTAGTAAAGTTCTTAGATTTCATAAACAATGTCATTATTTAGGGATATAATAAAATATTTTTAAAAAAGAGATATATAGTAATTTTTTAAAATTGCTTGTGGAATAAAAAAAGGTACAAAATACTAACTCCACAATAATAATAATAGTAGATAAATCTCAAAACTACAAATGAACTTCGTCCCATTGTTCATTATTATATATAATTTTTGATTTTGTGTAAACTTGCATATGAACTTTTACAAATCACTAACTCGATTAACGATATAACATTATTTTTCTTTTACATGATGCGTACACAAATAATTACATCTATTTAATATATATATAAATAAATTGATATATTTATTTTTTTAAATATATATAATTAAATCAAAAATTAAACTTTTTTAGGCCTAATTATACTAAATAAAAAATTATATATTAAAATACATATTAAATCAAAATTCATTCCAAATTTTAAAAACATCAGTGATAAGAATGATTGATTCTTGTAAAAGATAATTGGAGTGGACCAACCTTTTGTCTCCATCATCGTACAAAATATAAATTTCTCCACCCACTCCAATAAAAGAGAAGGAAAAAAGAAAAAAAAAATTGAACACTTTAATTTACTAAGGTTTTCGTGTTTTTACTTTTAAAGGCAAGTTTTCGGTCCAAAAGTCATATCTAATTGTCGTTTAAATATTCAAACCAAACTACTCTATAAGGTTGCCTTATACCAAGGGTTATGGTTTAATTTCTAAATAAAATATATATACATATAAAAAAGTCAATAAAATGTTCAATTCTTATTTTTAATTAAAATATATGACAATTGTAAGTTCCAATAAAGGTAATTTCTTGAGGGAATTTTTTTTGAATATATAATTTAACTTATAATATAATTTATTGATTTATAAATAAAATATATATATATTTATTTCTTTTATCTACCGGTTGATATAATTAGTTGATTTCATTTGACTCGTAAAATTAAATTTAATAAAATATTTTTATTATAAAGTAGATTTATTATATTATTAATACAAAGTCCTTTTTTTTTATATAAATACATGTAAACTATACCAAATAAATGTTAGTTTAAATATGGGTAAACTATACTAACTGGCCCTAAATTTTATTTTAAATTACATTTTTGCCCATTCAACTTTTAAAAGTTACATAGTAGTCATTAATATTATCAAATTATTACATTTTTGTCACTCGACTATAAACTTATGTTAAAAAAGTAATGTTACACATTAATTTAAATGACTAATAGCTAATATGGTCCTTGAGCTATAGTTAAAACATCATTTTGATATTTTAAATTTTCTTAACAATAATTGTGAAAAATTTAAAAAGCTTAAACTGAAAATTATTAGAAAATCTATAAAAATAATTAAAATCACAAAATTTTAAAAATATATACAAATATATTAATATATAAAAATATGTATAAATCTAAAAAATTCTTTAAACTAAAACTAAAAAAAAAAATTAAACTAACATTTCTTGCTTTTTTTTAAAAATCATTTCTTGCAATTTTTTATTATATAAAAAGATTTTAAAATTTTCAAACTGAATCCTATCTGTTTTCCACCATTGATGAACACCTTCAACCACATTAATAACTTCATGTCGTTTTACCCATAAATTGCTATGAAAAAAATATTTTTTTCTCAAAGCCCTACCAAAATACATCTCAATGCAATATTCAGATTCCACTATTAGATTGATTATTGCTGCTCGAGTATTCAATAAACAAAATATAGGCTTGCAACACTGTTTTATTATTGAGAAATGTAAAAGGTTTTATCAAAAACAACCTATCTACGAGATTTTTTTGATAATTATGAAAAAAAAAAAGAATAAAGGAAGAAAGAAGAGGGCAATAGAGAAGAGCAAAATGTTTTATTGTATTGTCTAGGTTCATCGGTAAGTTTCAATTTTGGAATTTAGGACTTTTTAAAATTTATAATATAAAGTGCTCTTTTTCTTCTCTCAAATTTCAAAGTCAATAGTTTATCTTTAGCTATAAATAAAAACATATATATTGTTTTTAATGATATGGGAAGAGTGAAACCGATGCCAATTTGCATGAATAAAAAAAAAGGAAGAAGAAAAAGAAGAAGATGAAAATGAAGAGAGTGTGAAACAACAAAGCAAATGAAAAAAATGAGTAGAATCAAAGTGAATGGGTATTTAATATTTCAAAGAATGGAATTTTTTATGAGATTAGATGTGGAAAAATTAGTTGCAAAGTCCTTGGCTTTTCTTTACGCAACTGATTTTTATATGATTTTACAATTATTGTTAATAAAAAGTAAAAAATATCAAAATGAATTTTTAACTATAGTTTAGGGTCAAATTAGCTATTAATCCTTTGAATTAATGTGCAACATTACTTTTTTTAACGGAAGTTAATAGTCGAATGACAAAAAATTAATAATTTACCCTTTATATTTTCATAAATATATATAGATTAAATGTTAGTACTAGATGTTTTTTGAACAAGTCTTAGAACTTATTTGAGAATTAGGTTTAATCGTATCCACATCTATTTTATTTTGAAAAAGCAAAGCTTTGTTCAAAAGTCTACTCTAGTAAGGTTTAATTATTTAAACCTAACCATGATATTGCCTTATAAAATGGGTTAAGATTTGCTTTTTAAAGGAAAAAAACTTAATTAATATATAACATTAAAAACAGTTTTAATGTCTTATTCAACGTTACTGTCTTAATTTTGAGATTCAAGTTGTTTACTGAGTATTAACTTAATCGATTTTATAATATCGTATTTTGAGAGAATTACAAGTGTGAGTGGAATTTTCCATACAATAGAAAAATAGTTTAAGGTCTCGATTTGAAGAAAAAATTTAAAGTAGTCATAAAATATTTATAATATTAATAATACAAGATAAATATTTTGTACACTGACAGTAGCAATTTTAATTTTACCAGTGAGATCAAAATGTTGCCATTATTAAGTTACATTTAAAAAATTAAAAATAAATAAATAATCATTAATATAATAAATTTAGAGAAATTATTTCCACAAATATAATTAAAAAAGCGGATTAACTTGTTTGTAAAGATTAAAATATTCCACGAATTGTATATGAGATATTTTTTTCATAATTTTATAGTTATTAAGAGTTTAAATACATATAAAAATTTATTTATAAATTGCTATTTTTTGTTAGTCAAAATAAAGAGAGAGTGATGTAGTTGCTTTCTTGGAAATAGAAGGGGCATAGGGTTTTATGTTGCTATAAGTATAAATTTGAAAAATTAAGGTGTTTAATCAGCTATGGACATAAATTTAAAATATAACTATTTGAATTAAATTAAATTTTTATTTCATAAAAAATCGAGAATTAAATTTAACCGAATTATAACACACTCTTAAAAAAAAAAGACTGAACCAAATTTAACTCTAACTATAGCTTAAATTTAGAATATTTTCTTTAAAAAATATACAATACAAAATTATATAGAAGTCTTATTTTTTAAATATAAAAGTAAAAACATATTAGAATTATTATTAAGTATCCCTAATATTAATTTAATAATTAAAGTAGATCACAAAGATAAAAATTTAAGAATTACAGTTTCCATATATTTTAAAATTAATTATTAATAAAGTAATTGCACTTTTTTGCTTTTTTTATTATAAAAAAAAAAGAAAAGAAGAAGAAGAAGCAAATAACCCCTCAAAAAAGCCTAGTTGATCAAATCTGGTTGACAAATATCATCCAATTAAGTCACAATTTCAAAAGTTTAAATACATCTATTTAATTCAAAGGCAGCATCATGAATTCCTTTGACATTTTCTTTTACAAAGAAATTAAAAAGCGTAAAACAGAAACAATAAAAAATAAAATAAAAATTGCTTGTATTTTTATTGCACAAATTATTTGAATTTTTTATAAGTGAAAAAAAATCCGGTAATTGTAAATTAAAAAAAATCAACCATTTGTTAATTCTAATAGTTAAAAGTAAATCAAATTTTCAGTCAAAAAATAGTATATTTCAAATAATTACCCATATTTGATATTTATTTTTATTTTAAAGCTGTGTGTGTGTGTTTTTTTTTTAATTTCTCAAAAGCCATCAGGGAAGCCAACATTGTCAATGAAGCTCTTTTTTCCTTGATGGGAAATAAATATGAAAGTGATTTAAATTAAATTAATGTTGGAATTTAAAAAAACTTAGGGTCTTAATTTTGTCAATGAGCCAATATTAAATAAGATAGAATGGGATCAAATCACATAACAAAAATATAGCATAAATGATACAATTTTTTAAAATCTTATCAAATACTATGACAACAATCCAATGAATATTTTATTAATTAAACATGTCAAAAGTTGTTTGCATTTTTTTTTTGGGTCTTTGAGGATTCCTTGATGCGTCTAGATTTTTCTATTACTATATTTTATGTTGTATCTAATTGAAAATAAACAAAAGTACAAACAATATTTATATCATCTCATGAGTTAGTTAGACACTACTTTATTTAAAAACTATTTCAAATTATAATTTTAAAAAATATTTTTATATGATAACTAAAATAATCACGCAAATAACTATAAATAATTATACTCGAATTTCTAAATACACGTTCATATAATTTAATTTAAAATATTGCTTTTATTCCATAATAATAGTAATTTAAATTTAAGACATTTATTTTGACATATAATTATGTGTTATTTTATTAATTTTATTTAAATAAATATTTTAACTTAATTCAACTAAATTACATAATATTTATTATAAATTATTTATATTTGACTAATAATTAATTGATAATCACTACGAATATATATTTAATGTTAGAGAAAGAATAATTCAGAGAATTTTCAAAATTATAAAATAATAAAGTAAAATTACATAAGATTTTATTTATTCTAAATTTTATTAATAATATTGACACTTTTTTATAACTAATTTTTTAAAATTTAAAATTATATAATTACATTTTATATTATCAAATAAAATATAGGTATAATTATTTTCCTAACAACCACATATTCATTTCATCCAATTAGGTAATTTTTGTTTGGTCATTTTCACTTCTCTTTTTTTTTTCCACTTTATCATACCTCTAATAAAAAAAAATTCTTTCATTTTTCATATTTTAAACATTTTAATTATTTTCGCTCAAATAATAAAATTTGACAATTTCTAATATTACTTAAAAAAAAATTAGTGTCGTATATATCTTTTTAAAATAATTCATGTTCACTTTTAGGTGTTATTAAAAATGGGAAGTTTCTAAAAAGAAGATTTCCCACACTCTTGTTGTTACTTTTAAAGTTGCTTTTGCCTAATTGCCTATCCCACCTAATTGATTTTATTTTTAAAGTTTTTTCATTTCCATGTATATTGAATTGAGAATTATTTTGGGTTTTCAAATTGCAAAGAAAAAATTATATAGATATTTCAATCATAAATTTTATAATTAATCTCTATTATTTTCACAATTTTCTTTTATTTTCATTCACTGAGTAATAAATAATTTTTATTTTATTTTATATACTATCTTAGGATTTATTTCAAAGTTGAGGACCAAACATACTTCTAATTTAAACGAAACTTTCCATGTTATATCCATTAAAATAGCACGTGATGAAATTAGTTCTATACATCATTACTTTTTTAATAATAAAAATAATAATGATGAATTTATTCAAATTATGACCATCATTGATTAATTGCATCTTTAAATTATTGATGTTATATTAATTAATTTTATTATTAAAACAGTTAATTTAATTGTTAAATAATATGTCAAATATGATATGATAGAATTTAAAATAAATTTTTTAAAGAAACTTTTAAAATTAAAAATTAAAAAAAATGTAAAACCGAAACAAAAGAAAATGAACGATAAAATTTTTGGAAAAACTTCGAAAATCCCAAAATCAAGATTTTTACCACATCCATCTTACAATATTAGTTTTTTTATTTTAAACTATGTTGCATAAAATTTGTTATCTCATTTAATGATTAAATTAAAGATTTTAGTATTTGAAGGACCTTATTAATACAAGCTCGACAATTTAATTAAATTTGACTGAGAAAAATATGAAAATTATTGTCTACCCTAACCTAATTTTGGGGAGAAAATTAGATTCAAAGCAAAGAACAAGATTTTCAGAATTTCAAAATAAGCTTTTTGCTTTATTTGTTCACAATTTTATCTTTTACTTTTAAATGAAATAAGCTATTCAAAAGCATATATTTCTTACCAAAATACTTAGCGTCTCTAAAGTGAAAAAGAAAATTCCGAGGATGAAAACTTGATACAACTTTAATAAAGAATGGGATTTCTTCTATGATTCAAATAACCAAGTTGTAGGTAAGAATAATTTCAAGTTCACTTCACACACAAAAACCATTTTAATATGGTGTCGGTTTAATGGTAGAATTGAGGTTTAGGAATTTGGAGTTTTAAGTTCAAATATCACATTTCGTAAATTATGTACGTGTTTTTCAAGGACGAACCTAGAAATTTGATTTAAGGGGTAAAAATGAAAAAACATTAGGGCTAAAAATAGAATTTTACCATTATACTAACTTGTGATTTTTTAGAAATTAAATTGACTAAATAAGTAATTATCTTTTTTTTAGGGGGTGCGGTGGGGGAGGCTCCGCCCCTGGCGTTCTAAATCAATATTTTATATTGGTTTAACTCCCACTATCACGTGTATGCAGGCGCAAATCTAGAATTTTTTAGTGGGTGATGTGAAATTTAATTATAATTTTTTAAGATATAAAATTATAAGTTTATGGTGTATTAATTTATTATTTCATTATTTTTTAAATGATTAATTTTTTTCATTTTTAGAAGGTAAAGTATTATTTTATTATATGTTAGCTTATAATTTTTTTATTTTAAGATCACTTAATTCAAAATTTTTTCATTTGGAAAATTTGTCTCTATGTGTAGGTCTTATCCATATTTATTTTGATTTAAGTTCAAATAAATTTTGGTGAAAATATTGGGATATGTGCTATTTATACTTAGAATTGTAATTGTATTTGCAACATAAAAAATGGCTAAAACACTAAGTAGGTCCTTGAGATTTATTACTTTCTTTGAACAGTTCCCTATACTTTTTTTATTACAGCCAAATAAGCCTTTAAACCTTAATTCATATTCAAATGAATCTTTAATCGTTAACTTGTATCCAAATAAATTCTTAACTAAGCAATGGATATTAAATAATAAGGACTTGTCTGAATACAATCTATTTAGTTGTATTCAAATGAATACTAATATCAATATTATAACATGTAATATTCAGTTAATCTCTGGTTGTCACAATCAAAGGATGTCATTTACATATATGTGTGAACTAAAGATGTTAATGGATTGAATCCACACTCAATTTCAAAATATATATATATAAACTTGAGCTTAAACTTAGCCCGTCCAAGCTTGACTAATAGACTCTATTTTTATTATTTAAAATTTTAGTAAAATTTATTTAATCTTAATTATAAAAAATATATAAATATAAATATATATTTTTATTTTTAAATAAAAAAATACCTACCTCAAATTGAAAATTGTAAACCTAAAATAATTCCAACGACTAATGAACACTTTTAATACGAACTAATTCAAAAGGCTTATAAGGAATTTCATTTTCTTTACAGTCTTTGATTTTTTTTAATAAATTTTCATTCAATATATATGTTTTGGTGCCTAAATTTATAAATTGACCTTTTTATCTCCACCCAAAAATATAAAATACTTAACTTTAAATATATATGCTTTATTCTTTGTTTGTTTTAGTTTTTTTTACTTAAACGGAATGAGATCAAAGTTGCATTATTGAGGTGCTTTTAAAGGAATTTTTTTAATGCCATCCTAATGGGTAATGAGGTAGAGTATGGATCATACTATTAGAATAAAGAAAAATAATGCAATGACATAATTTTGTTTTGATTATAAGGTTTTAGTAGTGTTGGCATGAAAAGTGTCATCTCATCTTCGATATTAATTCTACCTCCCTATTTAGAATAAAATATTCTAATGAATGAGTTGAAAAGATCTCATTACATAGATCAAGGGTATAAAATTTTGATAATATACTTGTATTTTAACATGTTGGTGCTAATATTTAAATTTGAATTAAGATTTCTACAAATAATTATTTATATTATATTTAAGTATTTAATTAAATTGGTGTCATAAATTATTTAGACATCAATTTAAAATTTGATTAGAAAATTTTTACATTTAAAAAGTAATAAATATAATTATGATTCGCACAAAAGGCATAATGATATGGGCACTACCTCAGAGAGAGACTCGGTGAAATAGATATGTTTGTGAATATGTGAAATATCCACACTTGAACAGAAAGAACTTACGAAGTTTCACTGTTCGTTGTACTTTTTTTTTATAGTTTATAAATATAAATACATATTTGAATAATTATAAAATCAAATCAAATTAATATAAAATACAAATAAACCAAAACCTAAATATAACCACATTTACACATAATGAAACTAGAGACCAATGCAAGATCATTGTGCATGATGCCAATTAAATATAAATACTCTAAATATTCAAAACCTCAAATTTTATTGATTCTAAATTATCTTAAATTAGAGATATTCACGAGTCTGAAGTAACTCAATCAATATCAAAACTTTAGAAAGTTCCAAACTTAAGTTGGACTTACTCAAATGACAATTGCATTGTTAAAAAAGAATTTTTATTTCATTTAATTATAAAAATATAAAATATTAATATAAAATTATTTTAAATAATAAATCATGTCAAATCAGACCGACTCAAAAAAGAAAAATTAAACCCAGCCCGATCCAAACCAGCTGTCGGGGCATGAACAGTTGTATTGAAGACTTTCCCTTTTTATTTTCAATTATTATATTTAGGTAAAATTGAATGAGTACACTCAAAGAGAAAAGACCCCACAGACAATTATAGGCTGTTTTGCTTTTCTCTTCTCTGACACTGTTTCCAAAATTATTAAAACAGTTGATGCGGTCCCCACATAATTCACAAAACAAAACATTACCATCAATTTGAATTGACATTTGGCCTATATTACTCACCTCAAATATTACCTACTTTGCATTTATCATTTTTTTTAGCTCCATAATATTAAATATGATATTAATTTTTAGTATTTCAAATTTTATATAAAAAATGATAATGCTTTTGTTATTTTAACAACACAAAAATATTCAATTACTATTAGTTCATGTTTTTTACCTTTTATTTATTTATTTTTGTTTGTTTATTGAACAATTCCTAGAAAATTCACAAGAAATGTGTGGTTAGCAAACCTAGAGAATGCATAAGGTGTTTAAATGCTTTCTTATTATACCACATTAACTAAAATTTGGGAGCCAAATTGTCCTTCGCCTCCATTTGTGTATATAGGTGAATAATATAATTATGTATTGAATATATTTATTAAAAAATTAATAAAAATAATTGAAATTTTAGTTGAAATGATAAATTTAAATATTTAAATTTTTTGTATCATAAGTTTAAATTGTACTATAATTAAGTTTTTATTGATTTTATATAAAAATGTAAAAAGATAAAAACACACTCAATACTATTTTTTTATGTAAATGGGTATTTTAGTATTTCTCAAGTGAGTTGGCGTGCTCGTGATACTAACTCAATTAGAGGCTTAATAAAAGTAAAAAAACTTGTTGGGTTGAATGGTAAGTTCAATACTTATTGAATAAGGTTTTTGGGTTCAAGTCTTATGGATAGAGAGAATAATATTGAACTTTTTTTTTAAGAACGACTCGATTCAACTGTAAATTTAATCGAAATTTAATGTAACTATCAAAGACAAAAGCAAATAAGGTACATAATAATTTTGACCCCTAAAATAATAAATTTACTATTTAATCCCTCAATTTTTTAAATATATATATATTATATTTTAGTTTTCTTATAATTTATAGTTGATCTCTAACCCTTACATGTGACCGTTGAATACAAAACAATAATGGAGACCGAAAAAGGAAAAAGAAAGAGAATGTGTTGAAATGAAGCAATAATGGAGGAAGATTTGCGCAGCCCACTAGTAAGATTTAAGAATCAAGTATAAAAAGGTAATAAATACAAACTATTATCTTCTTTCTTGTTTGCCAATATGTTGAAACCCACTTTAAGATGCTAATCCTACTTTCTCTTTGCATACTTGTAGTTGCTAATAATATGCTTTTATCACAAAACTTAATTAGCATTTCCTCTTTATGCGCTTTTATTTTTTCTAAAAGCTATTTGCTTATTAATTAAGTCCAACTTTCTTATCGATGATATCGCTGACATGTATTTAAATAAAAGTATATAGATATGAGTTTGTGAATAAAATAAAAATAAAAATATATGATACGTTTAGAGAAATTATGATAAAACATTAACATTCACTTTTAAAATAGTATTTTTAAATATAAAAAATAGAAGGCGTCATTCTTTCATGTCATGAAAGTCATCTGTAAGTGAATTTGCATAAAATGTTTCAACAATTATATATATAGCAAACACCTAGAGAGGAGATTATTTTTAATGCGCTCATTGCTGAAAATGATTGTATTGTGGTATAGAAGAAGATAAATCTCACACTTTTAGATTGATCTCGAGTTTCTTAAAAAAAAACTTTTATTTTAATTGAAATATTAGCAAAATTTCGTTTTTTGTATTTTAGGTGAAGAGTTCATAACATTTTTTTGAGGAGTTATTGTTTTATCGCTATAAGAATATATCAAACTAAATTCTAAAGAATCTTCAACTTTAATGCTTTAAACATGTCAAAGAATAATTTATTTTATTAGAAACATATTCCAAGTAATTAAAAATAAATAAATAAATTCAAAATTTACAATTTAAAAAACCTTAAAAACAGCGAAGTGGTGTGAATGGTGGTTGGTTCAAAGTTCTATGAAGAGATTGTTGAAGAAGAAATTTGAGATTATTACATGGAAACTAAAAAGATGGAGATTACGTTGAGTTGAATCAAAGAAATTGAGGTCGGGGTGGTGGATGGCTCCTCCCAACCACATAGTTTCAACTGTGCTTGTATTCGAATTTGAGTAATAAAACACTTATAGTGATACACATGTCAATAAAATTTTAATTGAAATGATAATGTTGAAGTGCTGAGAACTTGATTTGAGTTTTACACGTGTAAATTAAGTCACGTAATAAATTAAATTGAATTGATAACATATTTTAAATTTAATGTTTACAATAATTAATTTTAATAATATTTATCGATGTAATTAAAAGAAATAAAGAAACCAACATAGATTTGAAATGTCACTATGTTTGACACAAATTGTAAGGTTTGTATGATTACTAAATTAGAAATTGAAAGAGAAACTTTCTATAAAAAAAGGGTAAATTATACAATTAGTCATTAAATTATAGGTAAGTTTTCATCTTGGCCACGTAATTAAAAAATTTTCAATTCGGTCACTTAGCTTTTGAATAGTTCAGTGACAAAATTATAACTTATTTTAGTTAAGTGACCAAAACAAAAATTTCCTCATAATTTAGTGACTAATAAAGCAGTTTACCCTTAAAAAAGGTTTCATGTGTAATTGTTAATGGGCTGTTGGACCAATGCCTTTTTGTTGAGTTACAATTAGTGGTTAAATAAATAAAATTTGAATTTAGTTTTGGGCCGATCAATTTGGGGCCTTGGGTGACGTAATTGTTAATGGGCTGTTAGACCAATACCTTTGCTAACCCTACTGAAACGAAAGTGTTACATGTCCCAATCTTAATGATGTTGTAAAAAATGGTATTAGAAGAGTTGATAGAATAAAAATTTAAGTAGTAATTTGAAAAAAGAAAAAAATATATATCAATTTGAGAAAAGGTGTCAAGTTAAAGGATCCAATATATATTTAAACCTATTTAATACACTAATAATATATAATTTTACACACTAAAAAAATAGATTATGATCTAATCAGTGAATTAGATTATGATGGAATTTTTCACATATGAAAAATATATTTTTTAAACAATAATCTTATTATATATGTTATTTTTGATACAATATTTAGAACTACTTATAATTCCTCTCTAATATTTAGATAGGAGAATAATATGATTCAACACACTGGAACCCACTCCCTCTTGTACTGACGACGACACTAATACTAATCAAATTAAAACTCAATTGACTAAAAAAATATAATTAAAGAAATATAGTTGTGTCGTGATGATGTATTTATTATTATTGCTTTTATAAGGATTTATAAATTATTGTTTAGAGATTTGAGAGTGGAAGTTGAAGGTGGAGTTTTCGCAGGGCATTGTCAAAACATATATATAACCTGGAAATTACGGTAACGCAACGCAACCGAAGCTTTCAAAGCACTTCATTGTCGAATTCTAATGACCCAAAATGGTTATTTAATAATTATATTGATAACCTCATTCATGTTAAATTATTTTAGTGGTAATAAAAATAAATTTATAAAATCATTAATCTTATATCTTTCAATAATTTTATAATTTATAATAAATAAATAAAATTCTAATTTTTAAAGAAAAATTTAAATTGAATTAATGGTTAAATTGAGAGTTTTAAGATATTCTGGGTGTAGGTTGAATAGGTGTTACTTTTATATATTTCTTCCTTGCTTCATTTACGTCGTGTATATGTCGACAGTTAATCATGCTATTACACCTTATTAGAAAAAACTTTAAAAAATTAAATACAAGAAACATTACATAATTAACTAGGAATGTGTACATTTATACGCCGACCATAATGTGTTAAATAAAAAAGAAACCCTTACTGAAAACAAATGGCAATAGGATTAACATGAAAGATTGAGAATATTCCCTTAATGTCGTTTTCTTTATCAACAGCAATTGACCAATTTTCCTTTTAAAGAAAATTGAGTTAAATAAAAAAATTAGTGATGAATTCGATTTAATGGGTGTCAAAATTTCATAAACTTTGAATTCTGAAAAACTTGTTGAATCAATAAAAGATTGAATGAAAATTAGATTATTTAGTTCGATAAAAAATTGATTTTTAGTATATTTTCAATATTTTCTTTGTAATTAATGAGATTTATATTTATATTTTTTTATCATTGCTTTTATTTCGTAAAATATAATAATCTTAACACGAGGTATAAAGAGATATCATATTAAAAATATAATTTATTTTACTATAACAAGTATTCGGATAAACTACACCTAAGGTCACTTAATTATTAGTAAGTTTACGTTTTGGTCATTCAATTGTAAAAATTATAAAATGACCACTAAACTATTTGAAAGTTTTCATTTAAGCCATTAAATTAATGAAAAGTTTTTACTTAAGTCACTAGATTGATAAGATCTTTTTTAAAGTCCGGCTAGCAAGATCCAAGTGATGATTAGTACGGTGGATTAGTACTCATTGATGAGTAGAAGATCATACTTTAGATCTAAGTCGATATGACAATCGATATAAAAAATTAAAAAAGAAAATTATTTAGATTTTGGTTCGTAGATTTGTGACATCTATATCTGTTTCATGAAAACAAAACTAAACTATATAAAAGAAAGGAAGCGAGAGCTTTTGATTAGTGCAAACGTGTAAATAGAGAAGGTCATACATCAACAATTTTAATCGCCTAATGACTTAAATGAAAACTTTCAAATAGTTTAGTGATTATTTTGCAAATAAGCAAGTAATAAAAAAAATTAAGAAAAATGAAAAAAAAACTTGGATGAAGACTCCTTAGTTAACTCAATATTGGAGGTGTAAATGTAATCAAGCTGCGAAACTCGAATAATAGCAAGTTCGAGCTTAACATCGACTTGAAATCCGATGCTCCATCAAATATTAATTTCAAAGTTCAAGATATAATCGAGCTATTCAATATCGATTAAATTTGTTTATTAATTTTCAAATTCGAGTTTATTTGTATTTATACATTTTTTATATAATAAAAGTATAAACATAATTTCATAATATAATAGTATATTAAAAATGAAAAGTTGGATTAGACTCGCAAGCCATTAGAATTGGATAGGAGGGTTGGGAGTTCGTATTTAAGGAAGCAGCCAAGGTGGGAAGGAGCCAGGCAGGCATAGCAGGAAGCAAAGGAGCTCCACTCAGTTCAATACAGGGGGCAGAGATGGCTGAAAGAGCTGCCATCTCATGCATTCGGTTACGCTTAACCTTTCTATTCTATTATATATATTGGCGGACTAGCTGGAAATGAAGAATAATTACGAAGGGTTAAGTTTGGCCCGATGCATGGCATGGGAGCACCAACTCCTTCCTCATACTTTGCCCGCCCATTGGACTGAAGGGAGCTCCTGTTTTCATCACATCTACCTTTCTTTCTTTTCCTCTTGTACACACATACATATACCTATACAATTTGCATTTTTTAGGTACTAACTTTCTGACTTTTTTTTTTGAGTGTAGATGCATGGAAAGGTGCATTCAGATTCGATTCATTTGGGAGTCAAGTCGGGTTAAACTTCAAATAAAGAGAGAATTTTTTTTCATGAGACGGAAGCTAGAAATTTTAATTTTTATGAAGCTCCACAGTAACTACATTCGATTCATTTGGGAGTCAAGTCGGGTTAAACTTTAAATAAGGAGATAATTTTTTTTCATGAGACAGAAGCTAGAAATTTTAATTTTTATGAAGCTCCACAGTAACTAGATTCGATTCATTTGGGAGTCAAGTCGGGTTAAACTGCAAATAAGGAGAGAATTTTTTTTCATGAGACGGAAGTTAGAAATTTTAATTTTTATGAAGCTTCACAGTAACTAAAACGAAGAGATCACCTAATTTACTTGGTATCATATATATTTTTGTTGTAACTAATTGTAAGAATATCTAAGTTTAATCACTAGATTCAAATAATGGTTAAGAGAGTTTAATAAAAGAGTAAGTAATTTGGTATTAAACCTATGTTATTTCAATGCTAAAAGAGAGCTTTAATCAAATGCTTCGAACAAATACTTTACTCTATTATTAAATCTTATCATAAATTAAAATTCCAACATTTTTAACATTAAAACCCAAATTTTCTTGGATTTAAATGCTAAGGTTTTTGCCATGACCCATCTCACAATAAAATCTAGAAAAGGAGATTGGGTTCCTCCAGAAGGAAGACCAAGGCCCAAAATATCATAATAATGAAAAGAAAATAAAGAATAAATATTAAATTTATATATAACTTTAATTTTAATGTAATTGTATATATTTAAAGAAATGAATATATATATTTATATTTATATTGAATTAAAATAATTGTTTGTGTATGCAATATATCAAACATAAAATAATGACAATTTAATAATGTTATTAGTGATTTATAAAAATAAAATCAAATTAAAATTTCATATGTAGTATCGCATAAAATTAATGTTTGATATTATACATTTTATATTATTTTGATATTTATTCCACAAAATAATCATAAAAAAATTGTTAAAATGTAATTTTTAATAAAAAGAATACATCCACAAATACAGAATTAAACATTAATTCTTAATCGTGCATTTAATACTAAACATAATCATTAAATTAAATTATTTAACTCAATAATACATCCACCAATCATTTTAAAAATTTATATTTGTAATTCTTAGCCTTATTATCCCATCGATACTTTTTCATATTTAATTTTCAACCTCGTCAACGAGTAGGCAGCAGCAGCTTCTCCTAACTGTCCCTTGGATTTTATTATTATTATTTTATAGCATTTATTCAAACAGGTAAACATGAATTTTGTTAATACATTTAATTATTTTACATGCAAAAGAATAAAGTATATTAGTTTTCGTAAGTAAAATTACAATAGTTTAATTTGATTATTTTTTTAATGATTAATTGAAAGTTAAAGAATTAATGAAATTGAAGTGGAGCATAAAATTTAACGCGTGAAAATAAATAAAATCCACATAATATTATAACGCATCAAAAATTAATATTATAAAGCACAATATATGAAAAGTTGAGTATAGTTTCAAAGCAAACAGAATCGTAATGTAAAATTTGGTAATGATTTGTTAGGTTTAACCAATAAAGATTATCTGCTTAATCTCTTTTTTTTTTTCAATTTCCCAGTTTTAAAATAACAACAAAAATAAAAAGCAAAAAACATGCAGCATCAATGTCGGATCCTGGACACGTGGCGAACACTCAATGACAGAGTTGGTTTCCTAGTTTGTCGCTTCATTTCTCCCAACTATTGTCCCTTAGAAACACCATTGGTACACGGAATACCAAACAATTTAAAACGAAAAAACAGTCAAATTCCATCATTTTTATTTTGTTTTAACCCCAAAGGAAACTTCATTTCACCTTTGAGTTTGATTAACGTGCCTGGCTCTACATTGGGTCTTTTTTTTTTCTTCAAAGGTCTGAACTTGGGATTTATCAATATCTCCACTATTTCATGGTAATGGGTTTTTTTTTTAATACCAACTTTGTTGATTTTTTATGTTATTTTTTGTATTTTAACAATGTTGATGATAATCTTTAGCTTTGTGTATAGGATTGTAGAATGTGGGACATTGGTAAATTCCAAATTCAATTTTTTTTCAATGGTAAACTGAAAATCTTGGCTTGTGTTCACTGTTTTTATCATGTTTTAGCTTATTTTTTAGTGAATATTTATGTTATTCGGATTCGGGTAAGAATTTGCTTATTATTTTGTAATACATGTTTGAATTTATTGAATACAAGTGTTAGCATAGACGAGTCTTGTTTCAATTCGTTTCTCTTTTGTGTTCTCTATGAAAATTTTACTATAGTAGTATATCATAAGTATAATACAAATACATGTTTGAACAACCGTATATCAATGTATTAATGATATTCCAATAGAAAGCAACATGGTTTATTATGCAGTAATATCAGTGTTAGCTCAAGATATTATATACATACTTATTGATTGTATCATTTGGTTTAGTTAGCTTAATTGTGTATGATTCTAACTATTAATGAATAATGGCTACCTTTTGTTTTTTTGTAAGAACACTGAGTTAGGTTCTGTCTTGTTTGTTCTAATGTAAAACATGCTCATTAATTGGAGTTAATTGTTTAACAGGATCGGTTTACACAAAATGTTAACGAGGGACCAAAATTTCTTACAACTTGATCAGGACTTGACAGCTCTAACATAACTGCTTGTCCCTTTTTTCGAACCAATGGCAAACAGTAACTACGAGAATCAATGTAAAGCTGATATTCCATCACTCCCTTGCACTTCCTTTTTGTTTGTTTTAACTAAATGGTTTAGTTTTTTATTTTCCTCCTTAGCTGGTGGTAACTTGTCCAATAAGAATTCTAATACTACAGCCGGAAATGTTCCTGGGGATGCACCACTCCGTGGTCCTCTCACACCATTATCCGGAGAAGAAAGGAGGAAGGCTTCCTCTGACTTAAAAAATCAGCGTAAGTTGCATGCTTCATTATAGTGCCTCCTAATCCATGCTCGATAATGTTGCATCTGCCATATTTTGCTATTCAAGTGCTATAAGTAATGTATGTATAGATTTAAGACGGTTCTAGTTAACTGGCTATTCAGTTTGATGGTCTAGTTATGCACAAGAATACAAAAATAACATGTATATTGAAACCGTATATATATGTGTGTGTATCGTTTACTTCATGCATGTATATGGCTAAATGCAATTATTTTGCCTGTTCATGTCTCCGGTTTACATTTTCTTGTTTTTCACCTTCTACAGAACAATCAACTACAGGACTGCATCATGGTGGACACAATTTTCATGAGGTGTTTCAATGGAAACAAGGGCGCTATGCTGATCTCCCCGGGGCAAAAATTTCAGAGATGATGAAGTCTAACAGTTTAGATGTAAGCTGTCAACATTCACTATGTTTAATGCCTTCCATTTTTTAATACCCCAAAGGATTTATTTGTATGTTTATAATGCCTTCTCTCGCGTTTTCTGCATGCAGAATGCTCCGACTCAGTCGCTTTTAAGTGTCGTGAATGGAATTTTGGATGAAAGTTTAGATAGAAAGAATGGTGAAATTCCTCATGTAAGGGGTATTTTAAGTTATACATTAAACTTTTATGTGAATGTGTAGCTCTCTTTACGTACGCATATGTATATTTTGGTATAAAAAACATGATGATGTTACGTTTGTCGCTCAGCGTGTAGCATGTCTCTTGAGAAAAGTTGTGCAGGAGATTGAACGACGTATATCAACTCAAGCCGATCATCTACGAACCGTAAATCCTATTCTAAATATCTCGCTTTGGATATTTTCTTGGTTTTTCTATGGATTTTTATGTGATTTATGGCCTGCAGCAAAACAATCTTTTCAAAATTCGAGAGGAGAAATACAAATCGAGAATCAGAGTACTTGAGACCCTTGCAGCCGGGAACGGTGAAGAGATTAAGGTTGGAAGAAAAAAAAGATTACTTGTTTAGATTCCAAAATGCATTTCTCTTTTAGTTGTAGATGCTAAACCGTGCGTATTTGATAACCTTATTTGTTACAGATTGTCACGGTTCATCCTCAGCAGACAAAGGTTCGAAGAAAAATGATTATTTCCCGTTGTTCAACAGCCTTGAACTGCTTTTGTCCTATATTATCACAGGCATTCATTATTAGCTATTGGTTTCCACATTGTTTATCCATTACTTATTGCAAAAATCTCAAATGACGTTTCTTTAAATGAAGTTACTAAATTAAACCAATCATGATCTCCTATCCTTGTTACATATACCTTTCAACACTATTTATATTTATATATTTCTCATGGAATCTTTTCTCTTTTTATGTAGACTGAGAGCCCCAAAGTGGAAGAAAATCAGAAAGTTGAGGAGAAGGTGAAGGACAAAAGAGAGTCGGTGAAAGAAACTGATAAACATGAAATCCATGAACATGAAACCAGTAAACATGAAATTGATAAACAAGCCATTAAACAGGAAACCGAGAAACACATTCGTGAAATTGCATCACTGAAACAAGAACTACAAATGGCCAAAACAATACACGAGCAGCAATGCTTGGAAATGCAAAAAGAGACTGAGGGTGTCAAGGCAGGACTTCAAGCGAGGTTAAACGAGCTCGAGTCCCTCCTAAATGATTCCAACAACAGAGTGAAAGAGCTCAAAACAAGTGCCAAGTCGAAATGTCAGAGTTGGAGCATGAAAGTGAACAACTACCAAAGTTTTATGGATTCTCAGTTTCATGCAATGCGGGTACCTATGGATTTCTACCATCTTGGATTTGTATTTTGTTCTTCAAACATCCTTCATACTAATTCGTATGAGTATTCAGGATTTAAGATTTACTTCCGATGCCATCAAGCAAGAACTTTTGAAAACACAGAAGAGCTATTTCGAGGAATTTAATCTATTAGGTACATTTCTTGTGGAAAAGTTTTGTCAGCTTGGATTGTTAGTGATAAGAGTTCTTATGAGAACTTTTTTCTTGTTCAGAAGTAAAGCTTAAAGCATTAGCAGATGCAGCAGGGAACTACCGTGAAGTTCTAAATGAAAACCGGAAGCTTTTCAATGAGATTCAAGATTTGAGAGGTGCCTATAAGTAGCTTCTATACTAAGTTATCAGCTTTTATTTTCTAACCCTTTTTTTATTTCCAGGTAACATTAGAGTTTTCTGTCGAGTAAGGCCATTTCTGCCTGGACAAAATGGAAAACAGACAATCGTAGAAAGTATCGGTGATAACGGACAGTTGGTTGTTACAAACCCGGCCAAGCCAGGGAAAGAGGGACAAAAGACATTTAAGTTCAATAAAGTTTTTGGTCCAGCTGCTACTCAAGGTTTTTATTTCTATTCATTGCCACATTAAATATTAGTTTGCGAAAACATTGCGATTATCTAATCTTAGAACTCTTTAACCAAGGACAGGAGAGGTATTTGCTGATATTCAACCTTTTATTCAATCGGTAGTCGATGGATATAACGTTTGCATATTTGCTTATGGTCAAACCGGTTCAGGGAAAACATATACAATGGTAAGGAACTAAGCATTCATTTGTTCTTAAGCGCATGAAGTTACACAAACATTTCGAACAAATCCCATTCATTTTTTCGTTTGGCATTTCCAGACTGGTCCTAATGATGCAACCGAAGAAGAATGGGGTGTTAATTTTCGAGCTTTGAATAATCTCTTCAAAATCTCTCAAAATAGAAGAAGTACCTTTCAATATGAAGTTGGGGTTCAAGTGGTAGAAATATACAACGATCAAGTGCGTGATTTATTATCAAATCGTACTGGTCCTGCAAAGAAATATCCTTTTTTTCACCGAATACATTCTCTTTTCGAGTGTTTTTACTTTCGATATTATTGTTGCGATATAGTTATCTTTCTGTTCCTTAATCCGCACACAATGGGGGTTACCAGTATCTCTCAACCTAATGGACTAGCTGTACCTGATGCTAGCATGCACCCTGTTCTATCAACCACAGATGTAATTGATTTAATTAATCTCGGGTTCAAGAATCGAACCGTTAGTGCTACTGCATTAAATGAAAGAAGTAGTCGATCACACAGGTTCGTATATTTAATCTTTTACAATACACATCTCAAGTTGGAATAATTCCTCTGGAAACGTATGATTTAGTGTTTTTGGTTATAGCATTGTCACTGTGCATGTTCGTGGGAAGGATTTGAAGGCGGGAAATTATATATACGGTAATCTACATTTGGTAGATTTAGCAGGTAGTGAAAGAGTAGATAGATCCGAGGTAACTGGTGATAGACTTAAGGAAGCACAACATATTAATAAATCTTTGTCTTCCCTTGGAGATGTAATTTTTGCTCTTGCACAAAAGAGCCCTCATGTACCATACAGAAATAGCAAGCTCACTCAAGTACTTCAAAGCTCTCTCGGTACTTATTTCACTATGTTCTAAAACTGTATGAAATCATGTCCGGGTTTTAGAATGATAAAACTGATATCATGGTTCGTCTAAATGGTTTTTTTATATATATTCCAGGAGGACAAGCAAAGACCCTTATGTTTGTGCAACTCAATCCCGATGTCACTTCGTATTCTGAAAGTTTGAGTACTTTGAAGTTTGCAGAACGAGTTTCTGGAGTTGAGTTAGGTGCTGCACGAAGTAGCAAAGAAGGGAAGGATGTTAAGGAACTAATGGAGCAGGTACGGTTTTGTTTTCCTCTTTTATTTCGTATACGAGTTTATAATTTTCAATATGGAACTTGACTGGATTCATAAATGCGTATGATCTTTTCATGGTTCGGCATATAACATTACCTGAAACGTGATACTATATAAAAGATTTTATGCTTTGTTGCAAATATTTGTGTTATAAGAAGTATTTGCAACATCTTTTGCGTACGCTTTTGTTTCAAAAAAGTCGGTTTAGAGGCACGAAATGGACCGGACAGATCGGTTGGCAATGGATGAATACATACCAAATGTACTTCATTTAGCTTTAGTAGATGGAATAGATGTTTCTTTGATTATGTTTCAGCAACAACTTTCCCTACGTTCTTCACTTGAATTATGGATACGGATACATACATACATTCATACATATATACACAACATAGAATCTCCATTCACGTTATTGTTCTCTAAGTTTAACCGCCTCTGCAGATGGCATCTCTCAAGGACACGATAGCTAAAAAGGACGAGGAGATTGAACGGTTGCATTTACTTAAAGATCTAAAAAACGGATACCCCGGGGTCGATGGTGAGCAGCCCAGAACAGGCTCATTGAGGTATGATTCTTCTTCCATCTATAGGCCAAAAACTCGGAATAGGCTTTTAGGACATACTGAGAAAACAGTTTCTGATCATTACAACTGGTTTCACAGTGATAAGCAGTCTGAAACTGGTTCATCGGACGATGAAAAATCCGAAATAACTGATGCTGCTCTTTCTATGGGAACAGAAACTGATGGCTCAGCTGAATACGTGCATTCCCCCGAAGGTGTATCTCTGGGGAAGTGAGTATCGGTTTAATGCTCTTTTAGCTTTAGTACAGATATAGAAATTTGCAATTAGTACATACATACACATAGACAGACATGTCTGAATGTGTTCGATGTTCGATGAAATCGAGCAGACTCTGAATGTGATCGTATTAAGCTATACTCAATGCAAGTTAACTTTCTGCAGGCCAAAGGTCGTACCAAAGGTCCGAGTTTTACAAAAACCTGCACAAGCAACACCAACATCAAAATCAGAATCTCCGAGAGCTTCTTCACCCGGTACGGAACTTTTCATACAAAAATTAGACCTTTTTATATGGTATCATTCTAAAGTTTTCTCTTTTATTTATCTTTTCAGCCATTAAAAAGACTCTCAGCTCGAGTTCAAATTTGGTTAAGCCTGTTGTGAGAAAAAAGGTGTAAATTAGATACGCAAAAAAGTTGCAGTTGGTCACAACAATCCTTGTTTTATAGTCTTGAGGCTGTATTTATCATTGGTCTTTGGAGTTATTAATTGTATACCATATGATATATATGGTAGCCCGTTTTGGATCCAACTGGAATTGGCTACAAAATTTTATTTCTTTTTAAAAAGTATAATTCTTTTTTCTGGCGCCCTTGGATCACCACTGTAATTGATGTTTATTGGAGTATGTACATATGTACAAAATTTGTATGTCTTCTAATGATGGCTCCTTTCTAATTCACTTCTATTACCTCATTGTAATTTCGTGAAATTTATTTTCGAGATTTTATTATATCATATATGTAATTTAATTTTTAAATATGCCTAAATTTTAAACAGTAATATAACAATAATTTTTTAATTAATTTAGATTTTTTTTTAATAATAACAAATCCTCTCACCACCTTTTTTCCAAATTAAAAAAAAATACATTTTCTAACTTCAATATAAACTCAAATATTACCTTTTTTCCGTATGTTTTTTCTTTATTAAGAGATAAAACAACATCATCATCTCCTAAACATTAAAAAATAATATATCTAAAAAATAAAAATATTTTTTGAATAGTTCTAAAGTAATGATGACACAAAACACAATAGATTTTAATATAATCAAATCTTATGTCTCACGGATAAAAAAAAATTGAAGACCAAGCTGAAAAAGTTAACAAGTTTAGGAACTAAATAATAAATATTGCATTTACTTTTTATATTCCCGCCCTACTTGGTTGACAGACTTATATTTCCCGCCAGAACAGAAACTAAACGATAAATCCGTCGGTATTGATCTAACTTCAAAAGCTTTCTGTTACCATCTCTCGGACATATACCGACGGTTTATGTTGCTTTTCGTGTCTAAAAACTAATCCTAAACAAATAAAAAATCCCAACCCTAATCTTATTTACCCTAAAACCAAAATCCGAAAAACCCCCTCCTCAGTTTTTTGTTCCCCTGCACCTTCGCAACGCCCGATAGCTCTCTTCAAAGGAAAAAGGGTAAAATCAGCATTCGAATTTCGTTTAATAAGCATTTTTTATTCGCATTTAATATTCTTTTATAATTATTTTTTCCCTTTTCGATTATAGAAATTGGTTTGAAATGGCGAAACGCAAACGCCGAAATATTGTTCCTGCGAATCGCAGAGCTGAATCTAATGTTCAACCTCAAAAGCATCAATGAATGCCACCACAACATGAACAGAAATCTCTGGAGCAGCTTACTTTTGGTATATATCCAAACACCAATTGGAAAATTAATCATCATGTTCATGTATCCTTAGTTTTTTTTTTTTGAAATTATTTCTTTTTTCTTTATGTATATAACATTACAGAAGTTCAAGGACCGAATAAAAAAGGGCGTGGTGGTTGTGTAGGAGTGGTTGCTTCTTCGTCTCGGATAAGGCTGGTCCTTCGCATTTTCAATCAATGCAAAGAAATGAAGAATGGGAGGAATTGAAAGCTGCGCTTCGAAGACAGAATGAAGTTGTGAAGTTGATTTTATCTTCTTTTTTTAAAAGCAGTTTCCTGGCGAAGATCTGAATAATCTAATGTTTGCCACTTCTCGCTTGCTTAACAAAAAGGTATGTCTATATATCGTTTCATTCATTCAATGTTTGTGATGAAATGAGTATCATATATGTTGAAATCTTCATTTATTTTTATTAGGCACCCGATGCTAGTAGTGCTATTGAACCCTCTTCTTCTAGCAACAATGAGAATGAGTCCATTCACCATCACTCTAATCAAAATGAAAATGGTAAGCTCCTCATGCCTATTGGAACGTTGTCTGTTTAATTCGATGTTGCAATGCAATGTGAGTTTCTACAGAAATGGTTCGTGCACAAATTTTATTGAAACTCAGTGTTGTAACATGAATTTCGAGCCTTGCATACTGATTTTTATTGGATTGATAACTAAAATAAATGAACCTTAAACTTAGTTAATGTAAGATTCAAGCTTTGATAGGTGAAAATTCCAGATATGGGATAGCCTTCCCTGTCCCAAGAACAGAACACAAGCCTTAATAATATGCAAAATGCTGTAGCCTTCCCTTCTTTCTTATTCATTAGTAGTGCCATAGAAAGCTTGCAAGCATACAATTGCTGGCGTGTTATGCCATGGAGTTGGCTTATTGATGCCTTTGTTGGACACGTATTGGTGCTAATACTCTCCCGAGTAGAAGTAATGTTGAGAGGAAGTCACTCTCTAGGCCGGTCTTGGACCCTTAATGGAAGTATTGTTCTCAGGATGCCTATGCTCGTTTTTAGCCCCAGGTTTTTGTCTCCGGACTTTACGGAAAGCTGTCGACGAGTTCACAGATTTTAGTGGGGGTTCAAATCCATGCCCTTAAAAGGCATTATTGGGCAAGAACACTACCACTTGGTATTATTGGATCAAGCACTCCCACTAAACTCCGTGAACCCGTTGAGGACTCTCCGTTGAGTCGGGAGACAAAAACTGGGGACTAAAATCGAGCATAGATATCTTGAGAACAATACCTCTGTTTGAGGGTCTGATCAACCGCTCAAAGAGTGACACTTTAAAGACTTCTTCCAATAAGAAAGCCGATCTCTTCCAAGATCATCTCTTGTTTATAAACAATGAGAATTATTATATTTCATTGTTTCCTATTTAGAGCAATGGCATTTTGCTTGATAATAGGGACTTGGGATACCCTTTTGCTTGGTATTTTTGAATTGCTTCAAAGGGCAACAGCTGTGTTGGTGAAATATTGTTTTTATGCCATTGTTTTCAACACATTGACAGTGTCAATTTGTCTATTTGGATATAGGGAATGCACCATAAAAAGAGTGGCAACTGTTTTATATTCTTGTAAGAAGTTTAGAAATCTATGTCTGTGACAATTTTTTGTGTTTAAGTTGTACCTTAATCTTTTGGATACATGTTTTTCATCTTTGACTGAACTTTGAAACCGTGTTTTGTTCGAAACTCCTATTCCTACCTTGTAATTGTAAATTATAAATTCGGCTATGTACTGAATTAAAAAATAGTCCAATTAATGATACTTTCAGGCATTGGGTCAACCCTTTAAATTGAATTATTTAGTTAAAAATTATAATTATTAGTTAATAAAATATTTATTTAATTTGATAATATGATCTTGAATAAAGAGAGATATAACATCTAGAAATTAAAGTCAAAGAGATGAGCGAAAGCAAGCAGCTTTGACCCTCCTGTATATCCTTCTTTCAACAATCTTTTCAACCTTTTTGCCTCTGATGAATTTTTTTTTATGCATTGGAAACCAATTATTTTGTGAGATTCAATTCATTATAAAGAATTTGAAATTTTGAATAAAGGAAAAAAATGTAGTTAGGAAATTAATTTAAGCACCTGCATGGTTTCCATATCGTCTGAATCTGAGTTGAAGTCATAGCATGCACTTGCTGCCGTCAATTTCATTGAAAGAAACTGTAATATTTCATATACATGAAAGATTATAATCATGCGGTTGGATTTAATTTTGAAAAAAAATTATTTTGCAAGAAAATGAATTTTCGGATAAACCGAAACTAAATTAATTTGAATCGATATTCGGTTTTTTTGTTTCCTGTTAATTTATCAGCCATTCATACATGCATATGTACATGTATTGACTATATTGTCCTTCGCTTGAAAAATGGCTTGAAAGCACGAAAATTGTGAATAAATGATGTGTTTGTTTTTCAACGTACCTCGATCTGGTTCTGCAAGAACTGGACATAATTGATTATCTCGTCTAACATTACTGCCATCCCCATATTCTGCAGATTATCAGTACATCAGAATAAAAAAAATTATGTACGATCTTTGTTGTTTTTGCTATACTATATGCATGATGCAACTCGAAGCATAATATTATAATAATTACCCTATAGCACCCTGGGACTATATCTTGCAAGCTTCTTAGTCTCTCATTTATTTTCCCTCTTCTAACCTGTTTGGCAGAAAAGAAGATGCTTCATTTTCATTATCGACCTTTGAAGTGTTGTTCTTCAGACAGCCAATTCGGTCCCCCAACAACTAAAGGCGTGTTACAGTTTTGTTCTCAATTTTCACGTTGTGTATAATTTATGGAGGGGACGTCTTAATTGATGGAGATAGGTACCTGCAGGATTTGAGAAAGATATCTATATAGGACGTGTGAATATAATGGAATTACATGAGCATCCCGCGACTCTACCTACCAACCAAGGTGCTTTTAAGCATTGGTTGGTGGTTTGAGTTGTCCGGCATTCAGATAACTCCATTATTATTCTTACGCCTTATATAGACACCTTTTCTGAGTTTTGCAGATACTTATTTACACCAGTCAAGACATCTCTTTCCATGAATTGTATACAGCTCTACATGGAGGTTAGGGATAAAATCATGACGCTGAAGCAATACATTTAGTTGCTGAGGGGCCGAGTCAGCTACTTGAAGAACGACACTTCGAAGACTTCTACTGAAGTACTTGGTACCCAGCAATATCGAATTTCATGAGAAAGGAAATTGAGTTATAAGTATATAACCCTTTCTGCAACACAGTGACTATTAGTAGCTTGACCTCGTCTAGCTCTAACATGAACCACTTCTTTTGGTTTATCTTCTTCCTTGCCATTGTTTTTTGCTCTGTTCCCTCTTCCTGGATTCTTCAAGACAGTAAAACCAAAAAACACTAAAAAAAATGAAAAGAGAATTCAAGAAAATGATTTCAGAACATCATATACGTGTTTACGTTTCTTATGTTGATCTCAGTTTCATAAACATGGGGAGACGATGAATTCCAGAAACTAGTTTCCCATGCGAAATCCAATTCTTTTCTCTTGTGGGTTTCTTCATGGAATTCATTTCCAGGTCTGAAAATTGGCTGAGAAACTGATGGTACTGAATTGTGGGTAAAATCTGGTAAGTTATTATCTTCTTCTCGCCGGTTATTAATGGTTGGGATATTTTGAGCTTGATTGTTGAACAGGTTGTTGTCAGTGGTGGAGAAAGGTGAAAAGCTTTGATAATTCAAGGATTTTAGTTCAGGGAATTGGTCAAGTAATTCCATGGTAGGATCAATATCCAAGAATGTGAAATCAGCCATGAGTTTTTTTGCTTTTTTTTTTTTTTGGAGGGTGGGAATACAATCGAATGGGTGTTTCGGATGATAAGAAATGGGAGTAGTATTTATAATGTGAGATCAAAATTTAATGCATGATAAAACTCGAAGTTGGACCCGAAATTGAGAAGGTTTATATAGAGGAGAGCATTCGGCCTTTTAGAAAATTACATCAGTTTTTTTTTATTAGACCTATTTAATTGATTATAATCTATTCATCAAATTAAAACTCAACAATCAACATAATTAAATTAACTTTAGTTCAGTGAGTTAATCGACTTTAATTATTTGGCTTAAATGATATGTATTAAATTAAGTTAAACTTTTAGTCGAATTAATTTAAAATTTTAACAATAGATAACCAATTAAAATAACCACACAAAATGCCTAAATCAAAATAAACTAAATCAATTAAGTTAATTTAATTGAAAATTGCTCTCCCCAGAGTTTTAAGTAAAAATATTAGATTTAAAAAATAAATTTAGGTAAAAGTTTAAAAAATATAAGTTAAGCTTAAATTTAAACATCTAAAGCTTGAGCTTAGTTCGAGCTGATTTAGAATGGGCAAGCTTAAAATAATATGAGATTGGACTTGATTAGTCTTGTCTAAAATTTTAATTAATGAATAATATAATATTATTAATTGTTAAATTAAAAATATAAATATTTTCAAAAGAAAAAAAAGATGAGCAAGCGTAAAAATAAGTTTAGGTTAATCATTTTCAATGGATAGGTTTGGACAAGCAAGTCTAGAATCACTTTCAATTAATCATTCATAAAATTCATAAAATGTGTTAATAGCATACTTAAGCCCAATTTAATATTAGCTCATAAACACCTCTACATGCATGTAAATATTTGGTTAAAATGTACTTCTAGTCTTTATACTATTCATACATTTTGAATTTAGTCCTCTTGTTTTTATTTCAATGAATTTAATCCTTTTATTTTTGGATTTAAAAATACAAATTTAATTATTAATACCGTTAAAATTTATCTATTAAATCCAGGTGTTGCATGACACCAAGTGAATTTTTTTTTATTTCAAAATATCACACTAATAAATTTAATAAAAAACTTTAACAATATTAACAATTGAAATTACATTTAAAATTTTAAAATAAAAAAAAATAAATTACTTAAAATAAAAAGCACTAAAATTCAAAATTTACCAATAATACTTTAAATGCATAGCTTCCATGCAATCATTTGATCATATTTGATAACTTGTGTAGATATGTTTTATATTTTTTTATCTAATCATGTGAACATATCTATAAAAAAAAAAGGAAAAAAAAAAAGCTTTACTTGACTACAAAGACATAAAAGTGAAACTAAACAATAAAAATAAAATAATCTCAGCTCCACTCATCAGAAAATTGACCCCATTTACTCTTCCTTGTATATTTTACAAATAGTTATAATCGAAATTTGTTATTTGTATTTTTTAATTTTAATATAAAAATAAAATTCATACAAATAAAATACTCGATATAAATTTTAGATTTACCTTTCAATTAAGTAATTAATGTTGGCTTCTTTTGTGCCGACCGCTTGAAGCTTAACGCGGCCAACAATAATATTAGCAGACCAAGTTGCATGGGCACGTTGTCCTTTTCCGATGTCGTTTATGCCTATATCCTTTAGTTTCGTGTCCATATATAAATAAACATAAAATAGTATATTCTAATTTAGAATTTTTTTAAATAATACAAATAATTATGTAAAATGTGAGTTATTTTAAGTTTTTATCATTTAAATTTTATATTTGACTTAATGTTATTCAAATTTAGGTTTTTTTTCCAATTTATTTATTTTAATTTTAAATAATTTAATTAATCAATCAATTTGTGTTTAAATGAATTTCTATTCAACATAGGAAATGGAATTAGACATTATAAAATTTTATTTAATTTTAAGTATTGAAACATGCCATAAAATATTATAAAGTATTAACTCTGAATTCAATTTTTCTTATGAATCCATTATAAATTCAAGGTAAATCGCACTTCAATGAGATAATATTTATGAAATTACATAAATAGTAACAATTTTAAAATAAAAATAAAAGTATATATAAATTAATTTAATTATACTTTATATAAAAACTTAAGTCGGATCAATTCAAGTAAACTATTCGGATAAATTTAAAATAATTTATTCAATCAATTTTACATTATTGTTGAATTTATTTATTTATTTATCAAATCACGTTTAAATTAGAAAAAAGAGGAATCAAAATTTCATAGTCCCTACTAAAAGCATAAATCGATAGGTTTCCATTAAAAACAAGACAAGATAAACAGTAGCAGTTTAGCTATAGATATATATAATTTTAAAAATAATTTGTAAAATTGAAGCAAATTTGGATAGTGTTTGAGGAATTTAACAGAAAGTAGGAAATTGGTGGCTCAATAATAATAATGACGATAGATTCCCATGGTACCAAAACTCTTAACAATTTAAGCAACCCATTTTACTCAATTTTAAGTGTTCTTCCACCCAAAATAGGATTTGTTTGACTTTAGGAATATAAATTTTTTGAGGCATAAACACTTGGAAGTAAGTACACGTTAGTTCCAAGTTATGGGGACCATAACTACGACAATCTTTAACACTATGTTTGGTGTGATGGAGAAAAAAGAAATTAATATTATTGTTATCAACATATACATATGATCATTTTTATCTAATATGAAAGTAAATACGTAACTGTGTTTTTTTATTTTTTAAAATATGTATAATTAAATAAAAATTAAAAATTTATATGTATAATTGAAGTAAAATTAATTTTTTATATGTATAATTGCATCAATTGAAGTTCATGTATAATGTTTTATAAATTGAATCAAAGTTGATTATTTGAGATTTATAATAAAAAAATTAAATTAAGGGTAAATTATGAAATGTCACTAAATTATTAGTAAGTTTATATTTTGGTCATTTAATTTTAAAAAAAAGTTATAAAATGGTTTTTGAACTATCTGAAAGTTTTCATTTAAGTTATTGAACTATTCAATAGTTTTTATTTAAATCATTGGGCTGTTAAATTTTTATTTTTCAAAAGTCTAGTTAGCAAGCTTAAAGTGACAATTCGACAATTGGTACAATAGATCATTATTCATTGACAAATAGTATAACATATTTTAGATCTAAGTTAATCTAACGGCCAATGTCAGAGATCGGAGAAGAAAAGTGTTTGGAAATTGGTTTGAAAATTCACGATGTTCAAAGTTGTTTCATGAAAAAAAAATTGAACTATAAACGTGAAGAGAAAAAAAAGCTTTTGATTAGTGCAGACGCTACGGACAAAAAATGCCATACAATAACGAATTTAACAACCTAGTGACTAAACAAAAAATTGAATAATTCGGTGACCATTTAACTTTTTAAAATTGAGTAACTAAAATGTAAATTTATTAATAGTTGAGTGACGCTAGATGTATTTTACGCTTTTTAAAACCTGCTTAAATTCCATGTCTTGGGCCTTTATATCTTTGGATCTTAAAATTAAAATTGGACTTTAAATTAGATGCGGGATGCGTATTGATTTCAGGACGTCAATTTGCTAAATAATTTTGGGCTTTGGAACTCAATAATAGGCCCACCAATATTCATTTCAATTTATTTTCTTGTTAATTATTTAAGAATTCAGATCAAGTATCATTTTCTTTAACGAATACATATTTTATATGCTCAGGAATCAAATAATTTTATATTCAATTAAATTTTCTCGTTAGATGTTAATGAAAAAGCATAATATATATAATTTATGAAGTCAATTTGAAATACTTGTGCCTTGAATGCAACATTCTTCTCTCGCTCTATGTCGCCGCCTTCGTCTCTCTCTTCCACTCTCAGAACTAAAAAAAGCCTTTAGCTTTTCGCTTCGAGAGAGACCGCAATCATGTTGGTTTACCAGAATCTCCTCACGGGAAATCGAGAATGGGATGCTAAAGTGGGTCATGCAACCAATCCTTCTGCCGAAGGTGGTGATGACTGATGACCAAGCTGTGAAGGTTGTTCACATTGTCGACCCTTTTAGGCTTTAGAAGCAACCCCTTCTGACGAGAAGCAGTTTGTCATGTTCATGAACAAGTTAATCAAGAACTTGACATCGGAATTGGAGGCGAAGAAGAAAGAGACCTTCAAGAAAAATAATGAGGGAGCAACCAAGTTTTTGCCTTTCAAACTAAACGACTTTCAATTTTGAGTCCGAGACGACGGGTGATCAAGGGCGAAGCTAGGAAAAAAATTATTTATATCTTTATAATTTTAAAAGATTAAATTAAAATTTATTATTTTAAGGTATTAAAATTTAATTTTATCTTTATTAATTTAAATTTTTTAAAAATTTAAAACATCATAATGATAAAATTCCTATTTTAATAGACTATGGGCTTCCTAACACCCTAAATCTGCCTCAGCGGGTGATTACTGTTTGCTTACTATAAGAACGGTGCTGTTGACACAACATTTTTGTACTTTGCAGGAAGAAAAAAAATGCAACATTCTTTAGGTTAAGATCCTTCCAACTTTCTTCTTATTTCAATACACTTACTAGTGTTATGGGTCGTGGATCAAAGTCTATAATTAATACACATGATATTGCTTAACAAGGTCAATTGATTAAAAGAAATTTATTTAACCCACTTGACTTAACTCGATTCGTGAAACAAATGGAAAAACTTATCTAATTATAAACAATCGGAGAAAGTCATCTATTTATCTAATGAAATACTTCACTAAAACTAGTTGAATATATATAATCCTAAAAGATTTTGTAAAGTGTTTAAATTCCACAATATTCTTATACTTATAAATAAACGTAATCTTTATGGTTAATATAATTTAAACTGTACTGATGATTGATTATTTTATTAGTTACAAATATTTTTAAAGATAATTAAAAAAAAGTTCAATATAGACATATAAAAATTTATTTATTTATTTTTTGAGTAAAAAATTTAAAATGGAACATGACTTCGAGTATTAATAGTTAATTGAATATATATAAAAACCCTAGCGAAACGGGCCACTTCTAATGTCACACTATAAATTAAGTATTTCGATAGAAACCCTAAAGATTTTAACTGAGCCGCTTATACTTCTCTCTCGACTCTATCATTCTTCGCCAAGGTACGCCACCTTTCATTTTCCTATTACTTGCTTCATCGCCTAGAAATTGCGGGAATTTGTTTGAATTTGTAGTTTTGAGATTATTTGTTTTAGCTTGTGCCAAAATTTGTTTGGAATCCATAAAATTTCGAGTGTATGTATGCAGATTTCGGTCTTGTAAATTGCTTTTTTGTAAACAATTAACAACCACTTAGATCGATGAGATTTATGTAATTCTATGAGCAGCGTCGATGTGTGATAAGCTGTTTTTTTCCCCCTTCTATTTAGGAATTTGTTGTCAAATGAGTGTAAACCATTTCTAGTGGAAATATTCATTTATTTCCTTTCATAGAATAGAACATGTAATTTGAACGGATTGAATGAAGGTTTTATCAATTATTAAACTTGTTATTGAATCTTGAAATTGGTATAAATTGAGCTATAGTTCCAGAAGTTGGATCTTAGTTTAATATTTAGTTAAATTAGTAAGGCATTTTACTTCACCTATTCTTTTTTCAGTATGATTTTGTAATTATATTTTTATGTATGGAAACTGGTTTGAAATTTTTTTATTTATGAATCTTACAATGCAGATCTTGAAGATGTATACGTCGATGAAGAAGATTCACAAAGATAAGGATGTTGAACCAACCGAATTCGAGGAGTCTGTTGCACAGGTTTTAAATTACTCTTAAAATTTTTGAATTTGTAAAGTTCTTGAGAATGTGCAATCCCGGGTGTGATTCCATTATTTGTGCATGTAATTTTGTAACAGGCATTCTTTGATTTGGAGAATACCAACCAGGACCTGAAAAGTGACCTCAAAGATCTTTACATTAATTCAGCAGTGTAAGAATGTTTTGTTGGGATCCAGTAACTGTAAAGTTACTTCTGTATTTATCAACCATATGACTATATTACTTATTCACTTGCAGCCAAATCGATGTTTCTGGGAGCCGAAAAGCTGTTGTTATCCATGTCCCCTACAGATTGAGGAAAGCTTTCCGTAAGGTTCATGTTAAGCTTGTGAGGGAACTCGAAAAGAAGTTCAGTGGCAAGGTGAGGAATGGGCTAAGCTATTTTTTTCTTCAAGTTGGGGGCAGTTTAAATGAAATTTGGAAGTTGGTCATTTAGACATTGCAGTTCAACAAGAAATGAGACATATGTCTTTGTGAATCCCTTGTTTGATATGCAGTTACTGTTTATCTTAAGTTTTTATGTTGTACTCTTTGTGATGAAGTTGGAATGTTTTTATTGATATGCTTGATGTATGCATCTTCTTGTCTTTAAGCTTTAACTTAGTTCATGCGTCTGTTTTAGGATGTGATTCTTATTGCCACTCGAAGGATATTGAGGCCTCCAAAGAAGGGCTCAGCTGTTCAGAGGCCACGCAGCCGTACACTGACTGCTGTACACGAGGCAATGCTTGAAGATGTTGTTTTACCTGCTGAGATTGTCGGGAAGCGTACTAGATATAGAATCGATGGATCGAAGATAATGAAGGTACAATACTGCTGCAATGCAATTTTCTTTTGTTCTAATACTAAAACAGTTTGGTAAATGTTGCTCATTCATTGTTTGGCACCCTTTTTGTACAGGTCTTTTTGGACCCCAAAGAACGAAACAACACAGAGTACAAGCTCGAAACCTTTTCAGCAGTTTACCGGAAGCTCGCAGGGAAGGATGTTGTGTTTGAGTTCCCAGTTACAGAGGCATAAAGAAGGCCTTTTTAAAAGATATGACACCTTCTGTCTGGTCCTTTTACCCTTGAAACTTCTTTTTGTGAGGGTATTTAAAATTTTGACATCGACATTTATGAGTTGCTAAACTAGGAGAGAAAGTGTCATGGTGAATTTATTTTCTTTGTTATGAACGTATATTTCACTATTGGGTAATGGCATTTAATTATGTAGGTTTGTTAGTTTGAAAAGGTTTTCGTTGGTTCAAGCTAATGAATGACTTAATTTTCTTATAAAATCCATTTTACTATGCTTTATCTCATCGAATGATCATCGTTCCTGGAACCAAAAAAAAATGGTTTAGCAAATGAAAAAGCCTCTGGGACAGTTCGTAGATCAGTAAGGTGTTTTTTTTAATTACGGTAGAGAATGCAGTTGGTCATGATCTTGATTTTGAATGGATGTTTATTGTCATTCAACGTGTGACTACCACGAAAATGACACCACCCCATTTGAAAGGGGGCAAGAGGGCTAGACTGACTCTTTACTATCAAAGACCATCGACGGTGGCACTCAAGATGTTCGGTTGCTAGAGATGAAATGAAAGTAAGAAAATCAAAACCATGGTGTGGTGATTATTTACTCCATTTCTTAATTATGTGTTTGGAGATTTGATTTTTTTTTATGGGAATAGAATACATGTTATGATAAATTGTTTACTTGCTGTAAGAAAATTAGTTATTGATAATAGATATCTTAATTACAATAAAAAAGTAAATAAAAAAATTGAAGAGAGAGGTGGAAGCATAAAGTGAGGAGGCAAAAAGTGGAGGTTGTGGAGGGGTAGGGAAAATTTAAGCAAAAAAATGAATTGGATAACCACTTATTTTAGTAACTTTGTGACTAATCATAAAGGAAAAGAAAACAGAGGCTGAACATGTGTCAACTAGAGGGACCAAAAGTGATATTTACCAAAATTTCTGTAAAATACAAAAATAATACTAAACACGTGCCAAGTGAGAATTTCCTTTGATATATATATTATAGATTAAAATATCTCTATATTATTAAAAGTTTGATTGAATTTGTACCACTTAATCAATTAAATTTCGATTGTGATATTACTTTTTTTTTTTTACTTTTATAAGGAAACAACAAATATTATATAAGGGCAATTACTTGGACAAAATATTATTTTAAGAATATTTAAATTTTTTAAATTTTTATAAAAGTGATTATTTGGTACATATATAGTAAAAATTATTTTCTATAAGTAGGATTAAGATTTTGTCACATGTTTTTTTTTAAAAAATTATATATAATTTAAAGACATATATTAAAATTTATGGAGTTAAAAATTTCCATTACTAATCTGTAAAATAATATTTTTAATGTAAAAAATAGTGATCATAAAATTTGAACACAAGAAATCATAATTCTTATTAACATTTTTAAATAATATTATTAATATTAAAATAATTAGTTTATAATACATTATCATTTCTATTTAACATTTTTAGCAAGATATTAATATAATATATTTTTTGAATAAATTGTTAAAATAATAGTTGCAATAAAATTTTAGAGTTAAAATATTAAGGAGAAGGGGATGAAAAGGTGATTTTACATCTATTTCTCATCATCATACTATTTTCATTCTTATTCCGTTTCGGTCAACTGAATCTTGTAAAATCCCATACACCAAACGTACCCTGAAAATATATAATAAAATGTCGAAATAAGTGTCCCTGCATTTCCATAATTGCCCCTAACCGGTAGCAGAATGACTTTTCCTCTTTCAATCCTATCCCTTCCTTCTCTCCCGATCCGCCGTTGACGACCCCTTTCGAAGCTTCAAGGCTCTCCGAATTCATTACCGAATCGCTGATCCGACGGATGTTGTATTGATAATTGGAAAAGGAAACGAAAGGGAAGGGAAGTTTTGAAGGAGAAGAAGAGAAGGGATGATGTCCTCGACGGAAAGAATAAACATAGCGGCGAGTGCGCAAAGACTTGATGTTGATAATCGGATCCCCCTCCGCTATTACTACCGAATTGCCGACAATATTCTCAAACAGGTTTCTTTTTTAAGAATTTAAATTTTTATATTTTCATGTTAAATTAGTTCTGTATTTATATTGTATCTTATGTGCTGTTTGTGTTTCCAAATTTTGGTAATTTTTAGTTGATTAACTGACTTAAACCTCGATTGGATATCGCTGTTGGTTCTGGTTCCTAAATAGTTAGCAAAATAGGGGAAAAGATAGTGGAAAGTAGAATTTTAAAGATTTCAAATGAAAAAAATAACTATAATGGAACGCCAATGTAACATGATTGTTTTAGCAAAGTCATGTTCTCTATGAAGAGTGTAATTTTGTTTATCTTTTAATTATTGAGAAGTATTTGCATTTTTGTATGTAAATCAAAATTTTATGTTTGTTTCTGGAAGCCACAATCAAAGAACTAAAGCTGGGATATGATGTAGCTTTCAATGGATGGAAAGTTTTAATTACTATAATGCCAGAATGGATAAAAGATAACGGTAAAGAGTATGGAAGTTTGTGGTTAAAATTGATGCTGATGTACACAATTTATCTCGTGGAATACTATTACCCTGAATTTCCAATTAAAGTTGAAATATGCATTCTTGTCTTTTGGTTGTGAACTTGATGCATAAATGGCACTTACTTTCATGAAAGTTTTGGTTATTAATTATTAAAGAGGGAGTGTTTAATCTTAAGGGGCTATTTATGTGTTCATACCGATGTTTGTTTAGTCTTGTATAGCATTTCCATTTACTAAAACGTGGAGTGTAATATGAGAAGTTAGGCTTGTATTGAAGCTAAGAAATGTTGAAAGTGAAATAAGTTTGAAAAAGTAGCAAAGCATTTTGTCTGTGATGCAAATTGTTAAATTGTTCTGAGAATTGAACGCGAATTATTTAGAACTTGCTGAAAGGAGTGCTTTGGATTTGGAGTGTTGATGACTCTGTTGGGGTTTGTTCTTTAGGGTTTAATGCATATACATTACTGATTGGACTGCCACGTAAAGGTGCAACATTAGATTCTTGCTTATCTTTGTTAAATATTTTGGTGGTCATACTTTATGCTTGCCTTAAAATTATTTTTTTAACATCACTATGCTTGTATGCTATTTCTTAATATATCAAATTATTGCCTTCTTGCTCTAAATGGTCTGACTTTTATAATATACTCAATGCTATTTAGGCTGACATCTTTCGAGCTGAGAAGAACATCATAGATCTATACATCATGCTTCTAAGGTTTTCAGGGTGAGTGAGACAAGGACACTTCATTGTGGATTATTTGATAATTTTAGTATTCCTTTAAAATGTATGTAAGGCTACTTGTACCCCTCCTCACCTGCCCTTTTTATTCAGTTTGGTTTCTGAAACAATACCATTCCATCGAGATTATAGAGCATCACTACAAAGCCAAAAGGTCTACTTGAAAAATGTAATTACTTCTCTCTCCTTGATTTCCCCTCTTTACTCGCATCTGTTATAGGTTGAAAGGTTTGATATGAAATTTGATTTTCAAAATTTTTCTGTAGAGACTACTCAATGCCTTGAATGAGCTAGAAGAATTGAAGCCAGCAGTGCAGCAGAAGATCAATGAATTAAACAGAAGATATACTAATCAAAGTAATTCGTTACAGCAATCTGCTGTTAAAAACCAGAGTTTAACATACTATGGTATGACAAAGGTACTGTTAGTGCTTCTTTATTCTGCTAATGAGCTGTTACTTTAATTTTTTTTATGATTGCCTCTTGATCACATAGTCCGAGTTAGTTTTTTTTTTTATAATTGTATCTACACAATTCTAATTTATTTGTAGATTCAGATTTAAAATGAATTCTGTTGTTAAATTGCAGGCAGTTAAACCAGCTGCGCGAGAATTTAATTCTTATGGTCCAATAGCTCAGCAATTATCATATTCTAAACCAATGGAAGAGCAGTTCAGGTGGATGTAAGTTACTTTCTTAATTTTAGGGTTTCCAGTATTGTTCCTTAGAGTTCAGACCTTGAAATAAAGAGTTGGTTTCAGCACCTGAACAGGGTAGAAAGTTCTTCTTTGGTCTTTTCCCCATCCTGCTCATATCTAATATTTGGTTGCTGCAATAGACAACTCCAAGTGATTACCTAGTGTTGCATGTGCAAAACTCTTTTCTTCTGTTCAACTTTATGAGTCTTTTGCTTATGCCTTTGTACTTTTAATTTCCTTATAGGAGGATTACTGACTGTTCTATATGCCAGTATCATTTCTTGATACTGAATGCATCAAAATGGATATTTGAAAATGAGGAAGTTACAATGGAATTGAATTTGGAATTTAATTCTGTACTGTTACAATTTTCAAGCTTTAGGAATTGAATCTAGAGTTTAACCTCCAGAGTTTAGTGCATGCTACAATGGAAAAGTGTTTTTGAGAGCCCTTCTTTTGTTGCTTATTTTAGGTCATTAAACCTGATGCGTCCAAAGGACGAAACCCTCTCCAAACATTCTATTCTGGGTCCAAATGGGCTTTATGGGCAGTGGCAGCCTCCTAAAACTAATATACGGGTATGATGGTATCTTCCTAATTATTTGGTCCTCACAAAGAAACTTGGCTTACATAAGTTTTCTTACAGCAGGTGCAATATCCAAGCAATATTGACCTGACTCCAATTGAATTTCCAAGGTCCGCTCCTTTTTTAGTTTTGGGAATGTGTAATTGCTTATTGTTGATCACAGTTACATTGATTGAATTGATGTTAAAGGAAAATAAGATGGTTTCTAGAGGCATTGAAGGATTATTTTATAGAAGCATATTGGTTTTGAAGTAAATTTGAAAAACTCCAATTGTGATGCTATTATCTTTTTCTTTATTTATTTTGATTGTTTTGAAGAAATTCGTGAATACTTTTCTATCTGATGGTCTTCATGTGTAAACAGTTTGCAGCAGGCTATAGAAAATAAACTTCCAGACAAAAGTGATCATAGCAACTCAGAACCTGAAGCATCAAGCATAGAATCAACTGTTACTGTTGGCAATTGTGAGAATAGTCAGAAGTCTCATGTGGATGAACCTTGTCCAATGATTTCTTTTGAAGAATCAGAAACAGCTCCGGTTCATATAAATGTTACCAGACAGCCATCTCCTCCTCCTGTACTTGCAGAAGTACAGGATTTGGTTCATGCAATATCTCCCCAGGTGAAGGAGACAGATTGTAGAATAGATAACCCCTCAACGGAAGCTCTTGTTCCTTCTGAATCTCCTCTACAGTTGCACATTGTAAGTTTTTATGACATCTTTTGTTGATGTTTATTCTGTGTTATCTTCATCTTTTCATGTTTATATCCTCAACAAGCCTGACTTTTCTTGACTTGCCATTTGTTGTTCAGTCAACAACAATGATGGAAAGCTTCATGAAGCTGGCTAAATCAAATACAAATAGGAATTTAGAAACTTGTGGTGTTCTTGCAGGTTCACTTGTAAGTACTGATGCCTTAAGACATTTTGTTGATCTGCACATAATGTAATACTGAAGTTTTATTGTGATACTGGTCTGCAGAAAAATAGGAAGTTCTATGTTACAGCACTTATTATCCCAAAGCAGGAATCAACATCTGACTCAGTATGCTTGTCTCATTTTGAATTACCATATCTAAATTCAATATTTTCGTCAATAAAAAATTTCATTTTTTTTTACTCTTGTTTTAGCGGGTTATGTGATTCCTATTATTACACTTTCTTTTTTATTAGTGCCAAACAACAAATGAGGAGGAAATATTTGAAGTACAGGATAAGAGATCTCTCTTTCCACTGGGTTGGATTCATGTAAGTGTTTAATAATCTACTTAACCTCATATTTTAACATCTGCTCAGTTACAAATGGATTTTGCAGTTGGGTTTTAGGTGAGTTATACACATTTGTGTTGATGAGTGAACTTGATAACCTAAAGGGTCGATAAATCCTTGTTTGTTTTTCCTAAGTTCTCTACTTTTGGAAGATATTTGTGCGGATCTTATGTCATATATATGACTATACAACATCATGTATCGCAACATAGTTTTCAAATCTGTTCCTTTTTCATAATTGACATTTAGCATTCCTGATAACATATTTTCAAATGATATCTTTTTATGTTTGTATCCTCAGACACATCCTACGCAATCATGTTTCATGTCATCAATTGATCTCCATACTCACTACTCATACCAGGTATGTGCCTTTTTGTATCATTATAAAACTAGTGTCTGTTACAGATTTTGGTTCATTTGTAAATATTTTCAGCTATTTCATTTTTCATTGCTAATGTCATTTTGGTCATTAGTTTGTACGGTAAAATACACAAATAGTTACCCAACTTTTGGAGTTCGGGTGACGTTTTTATTTTGGTCAACCGATTATGAAATCTAGTGTTTTAGTCAGTAACATTTAGGTTTCTATGGTCACTCAAAAATAAGTCACAAATAACATCATGACGCAGTATGCACGAATGATGCTGGTGACATGCCATGTGCTTGTCACAAAAGTGCCACGTGATGTGGCAGTAAAATAAATAAAAACTTCTGTTTTTCTTTACATCTTCTCTTCTTTCAGTGATAGAATTTTATTTTGTTTTTGTTTTTTTCCTTCCCCGTCTCTGAACCCTCTTACTCGTCTCCTTCACACTAAACTAACTTTCAGATTTTGTGGTGGCATCAAATGTCCTCTATCCGATTTCCAGATTTGGTAGGACAGAAGGAATTTCAGTGTTTAATATAAGTGGTTAAACCCGTTTCTAGTGAAAACACTAACCATCTGTTTTGAAATCGTGCTTCATATTTGATCCAGGGTGTTCAAACAAGATCCTCAGAATCGATTGGTCCCGTGTTCTTATTTTTTAAACTTTCTTATTTTCCATGGTTTCCCAATGTCTATGTAACCGAAAATTGCACGGCGGTCTTTCTGAACCTGTTTTTAGATGTTCTTTTAGCATTCTGCTTATGAAATTAGAAAAGGAGATTAGTACCCCGTAGAACCACGTTTTCTCCTCCCTGGGATTTTCTAGAATATGGTTTTAAACATTTGGAAGGGTTACTTTCAGTGTACCGATCTAAAAATACCCTGCTTTTGTGTTGTCCTTTCTCTTAGTAACTTTGTATCCACATTTTAGCGGTAGAGAAGCCAATGTGTGTTTTCTTATTGTTATTTAAGCGTTCTGAAGTCGTTGTTTGTGTATCTAGATTATGTTGCCGGAATCTGTAGCAATCGTAATGGCACCAAGAGATGCTTCGAGGTGGGAAGCATATTATTATATGATTAATCAATTTTTTATCCTTTTTTCTATGTGTCCAGTTACCGTTAACTTTTCATCATTCCAAGTGCAGAAAACATGGAATTTTTCGTTTGACTACTCCGGGTGGGATGTCCGTCATTAGACAGTGCCAGAAACGTGGCTTTCATCCACACATTCAACCTCCAGATGGTGGCCCCCTTTACAGTACATGTACAGATGTGTATATGAATCCGAATCTGAACTTTGACGTCATCGATCTTCGATGATCTCACAATCATAGCCATCATATGTGCAAATGGTTGATTGACCATCAGTAAGTGTAAAAAGTGCCTGTTTGTTTAAAAGGAAAAGAGACATTTGAGAAACAAGACTGTATACCATAGTATTTGCATGTTTAGGAAAATACGGATTTGAGGGGGGGGGGGAACAAAACATCAAGTGGCTTTGGATTCCATTCTTTTGTTGTATTAAACAAGAGAAATTCTAATTCATTTGAAGTTGAATTGGATTTTTTGTAAACCCTAATTTTCCTACGGGGTTTTTAATTTAAAACAAAGGAAACCAGGGGTTTTCTTTAAAAACAATCTATAAAATCAGAAGTATATGACAAGGTTCTTTGAATTAGATCGGCCGGTCGGATTGATTGGGTTGGGGTGTCAATTCAGAGAAGGGTATTGAACTAGTTAATCTATTGAATCGGGTAAAAAATTGGTCGTAGTAGAGAGAGTTGAACTAAATTTTTTATATATATTTTTTATTTTTATGAATTTAAGTGAACTGGAAGCCTTAACTATATGGTTGAATTAGCTTTCGTCCAACTATGTAGTTAATAGGCAATTAACAGATCCCGATTTTGGAAACTATCGAGTTGGTTCTTTCTTTTGCTGGCGCTATCCAAAATGTAAAAAGAAGTTGAAGAAACCCTCTTCAGATGGGATGTCATTTTTTGTGGAATAACATTGTATAGTTAATTGGTATTGTTACTATTGTAGGAATTCAGAAAATGTAAGCTTGTGCGAGATTGAGAAAAAATTATGGATAAAAATAGGTATTATATAAAAAAAAGTTAACTAAATTAAATTAAATTTCATAGTAATCATGCTTTAATCGCCCAAATTAATGTCATTATTGGTTATCTAAATTAACCTCGGGTCTGTTAAAACAATAAATAAGTTACAAAATTAAACTGTTTTTCCTTTTATTGATCGTTAAGTAGATGTTCGATTTTGTGTTTACTAAACCGATTTGATGATTCAATTTGACTTCATCTTTTCAGCACTGAAAAAGCAATCCTTCAAAGAGTGATTAATCGAAATAGTGAACACCATACCAGTAGGAATAACGATTTTGATCTGATATTGGTAAATACCAGTGACCTTCAACATACCATTTTAAATTTAAAGATATATTATATAAACAAAAATATATATACTTCGATTACTATATAGTTATATGCAAACATAAAAATTTTTAACTCCAACAAATATATATTTTACATTAAAAAAAGAAGAAAACAAATATATATTTTAAAACCATAATAAATTGTATTCGGTACTGATAAAAACAATTTAATTTTTAAATATAATTATGCCAAAAATGATAAAAACAAAAAATAAAAACTTGTATATTCGGTGCAACTAGTTTTTAAGCTAAGAATGTCATTTCATTTTACTTCTATATATTGTCAATGTATACCAATCAGTACGGGCTTATACCGATATGATACTGGCTACATTGTCAACTAACACCAACTAGTTTATAGTGATTAAAGTCGCTTATCAGCACCCTAATGATTAGGTTCAAAAATACTCTCCCTCCCTCGATTTATAACTTGACTCGGCACCAAAAAGGAAAAAAAGAGTGAAGGGAGGTATAGAGAAGCAAATAGTTCTAAACATTTATAACTTTTCAATGCCTTGGTAGTGTTTTCTATCAGAGCGTCTAGATGCTCCCAAAAGGAAACTATGCCGTAATTGGGGGGGAAAAATAATTTGCCTACACATGTTATTTACAAACTACCATCTATACATTATTTGGGAAAGAAGAGGAGAAACCTTTCATTGATTCACAGTAGAGCAATCTGTTGTTGGTGTCTGGGTCGGGGTCTTGATCACGCGGGTGTTGTACGATCCACAATATCCACACTTGTGATACAACCAATGGAACCTAGCTGTGCCCTTTTCATCACAATCGTTGCAGAGAATATCCTGTGGATTGTATATATATGCCATTAGTAAAGATAAAATTCGGAACTTAGTTCATTCTATAGTTATCTTTTAAGGGGCAACATTTAGCCAGTTTGTCCTTTGAGGTAAGAAAAGAATAAACCTGACACCGATCCCTGTATTCTTCTGGAAGCTCTTCAGCAGCCAACAATGCGTCAAGCATACCGAAGTAAACCTGAAAGTTAACCAAAATGAAAAAGATAACATAAATATGCTTCACCAAGATGGAACTTTGAAGTTCATTATAACAGGATAATTGTCTCCTATCCAGGGATCGATGTACTGAGGAATAAGTGAACAGCAGTTCATATCCTACATGTATCTTAGTGCTTAAAGGGGTTTGAGCCTAGAAATATATGAAAAGGCATAAAAAAAATGAGCACACCAGTGTTAGACAATACCGATATGCCATCTTCAATATTGATATGAGAAACATGAAAATATATATAGCTCTTTACAAGTCATAAGAAGCTAAGGTGCAAGAAAGTTTTTACCGCCATATCTCCCAAGGATCTACTGCAAAGTGGACAGGTGTAATGACTGCAAGTATATGCCTAACACAGCAAAAGATGTGAAGTTAGCATATAACCAATTTGGCAATGTTCCTTCAAAGATAATCATACATAAAGAAACAAGTGAAAAATGGGTACTGGGAGTAGAAGAAAAGGAAAGCCAAGAACCTGAAAACAAGCTGAATGCATGTAATGGCCGCAAGGTAGAGCTCTGACTGTTGCACTTGATGTGAACAAAAAATCACAACAAATAGGGCAGTTGGTTTCTAAACCTTTCTCCAGGCACTTGTGGTTCACTAACTTTGTCCCGAGGCAACAATTGCATGTCATGCAATGAAAATAATCAATGCCAAGTCCTTTACCAACACGGCATAGATTGCAAAATGGACAATGATACACATTCCTGCAGCAGAAAATTTATTAGGATAGGTCAAAGATTAGCACCGTCTCTTCCAGTAGAATCTAAAACCGCTGAACCATTCATTAGTATTTCCAAATTAGTGATCATGGTACAAGTGCAAATTCTCATTCTGGTTACAATCTTGAAACAAAACAATTATTTTTACTACTTTCTCAGTATGCAAGTGTAGTGCAAAGGCCTTTACATGTTATAGCTGGAGGGGAAAGGAAAGGAGAAAATGGTGGACAAGCATGTTACTTGGACTTAGGTATGAGTGTCAGAAATGGATATGTGGTTTCCTAAGAGCTCTAACAATGGGGGTTAAAAAAGTGCGTGCTCATCTTCATAAGGATAAATGTGGTTTACAACAATTTAAAAGGGTAATCCTCTACAGGTTGAATATGGAAATATGATGAAAAGAGTTAGAATAGATTCAGGTGGAGGTAAAGTTTTGCTGCAAGATGAAAACTGCCAAGAAGAACAAATACCTTTCATCATCAAAAAACTTGCATATGCTACAATAATACTTTGCCATTGAAAGTCCATTGCAGGAAGGTGTAATGCAAATTGGACCAACAGGTTGAATCTTGAGGCAACTCATGCACATCATCTCTAAGGTTGCTTTCCTGAAATGGTTGAGAGAAAAAAAATCATATGCAGAGAACTCTAACCTCGAATTAGAGAAAAGTTATTCAAACTTACCTATCCATTGAATGATCGCTCACATTGTCATGACAAAACCTGCAAGTAAACAACTTCCCACAGCAAGCAGCACGGAGTTTGCAGTTTCTTTTGTAGTGCTCACACCCAAATATTTGTTTCCCTGGATCTCGAAATGATGGAGAACATCCCCATACATCTTCGCCGTTAGAAGCTTCAGTGGATGCTGCTTGGGGTAACTTCTGCTGAGCAGCTATCCAACGACTAAAATAAACAATTTACTAACTGATTAATAACTCATGTCAAAAGAATAACAAAGAATCAATGATGAACCAAAAATAAAAAGAAACAGAGGATAAGAAACACATAATATAATGCCAATGACTCTAGGAATTAGTATAGACAAAGCAGATAAATATCATGGAACAAACCTAGTTAAAAGGTTCTGAACAAGATATGCTTTTCTCCTAGGATCAAGAGTTGAGTCCCGATAAACCTTCCGTATCTCTGACTCAAGCTCATTTTGATTCATTCGAAAAATATCCTTCCACCCAGGCTTAAACATTTGATCACATTGTTCCAAACTGTCTTGGAAATCATTATCTAGAGCAGAACATTCGAGAAATAAATTAAAATGTTCCACGCAACAATGTTCAAACCAAATGCATATCATTACCAAATACCTTTTAGAGAAATGCCAGTTTCTGACATTTCATTCTGCAAAGATGATTCAGAGGGTCTTTTCCAGCATTCATTTAGCCATTCATTGAACATTGTGTTTTTGGTTGCTTGCTTCCACGTGTCCATCATTTTATTTTGCTCCTCCTGAGTAAGAGCTGCAGTTACCCATGGCAGCATTGACTGAAGCACTTCAGCACCTGTGGTGCCAATTATGCGCCCAACTAGTTTGTCTTGCTCCTCCACAGAGAAATATCTACCAAATAATGGCCAAAGCTCAAGTTCCTCTCGGTAAATATGATGATCCAGGGTAACTCTGATTGATTTGCACATCCCCTGAAGCTTAGTAGCCAGCTCATTATATTTTCTCAGACAATCACCATTGTAGGCACCAGAAAGTTCAGTGCCAGTATCAGTTGGCATATGACCTATGGTAAAACTTTCATGAAGGTGTGAGAGTTCAGAAAGAACACTGTTAATGTCTTCAAACAATTTTTCCTCCTGCTTATGATCTAGTGTATATGAGTGACTGACGTTATGAAGTGTCTCTTTAGACTCCAATGCTGGGAAAACAATATCATCCTCGGCATTACTATGAGCTCTGTATAAACCCCATAATAGATGAAATCTTCCAATAAACTGCCTAAGGAATGTCTCATCACAATCGCCAAGCTTTCCAGATTCAACATCCAGATATTCCAAGTCTTTGCTGATGGCTTTATGAAATTTGAAAATCGTATCAATTGGTCGATCTGCTGAGCCAATGTCAGACAAGTTATTATCTGTTTCCCAGACAAAAAGACTGGAATTTAGAGATGGAGCGGAGGGGCTAAAAGACAAAGATCTCAGAGACTTGGCTGTTAAAAGAGAACCAAACCCCAGATTATTAGTATTTACTCCTAAACCAGGAACACAGCAAGACCTTTCATTACAAGGTTGCTCATGGGCATCGACACTAACTGACAGCTCAGCAGCATTGCCGGTTTTGCATGAATCAGAAATGTTTCTTTTGACTGGCCTTTTAACTTCATCTCCATGAATTGTTGAACAGGTCTCGTTCATGCACATGGAAGAAGTGCATGCACAACATGATGGAACAAAATCTTCTTCAATGTCACTGAACCTTTTAACACAGCAACCATTTCCAGTTGGAGACAAACACATGCCTTGGTTTCGACCCTTGCAAGCCCACCCAGAAAAAAGTGTCATGAGAGCACTATCTGTTGGTGGAGCTGAATCAAATAAGTATCAGTGAGTTAGAAAGGGTAAATCAAGCAGTGAAAGTTTTAATTGTATTAACAAAAATTGACTGAACTGCTGTATAGGGAATGGATGTGTAGACCTGCCAACTGCATGTTCTTCAGGAAATTCCGGGCTTCATGGTCAGTTAATGACCCAACCAGCCATGGCAAGACGCGCTCAATCAATCTCAAGGGCATTACACACAAGCTTTGATACAAAAGTTCACGCTGCCTTTTGAAACTAAAGTTCTTTTTCGCTATTGGAAGAACCTAGAAATCAACAAGAATAGGGTAGAAACATTCACATAACCATAGGTTTCTAGAACTGCACAAAATAGTCTAATCAATTACAGCACATGGAAACATAGAGCTTTAGTTCCAATATAATTAAATAAATCATAGAATATTGTCATATAGCACTTCCACATATTGTCTAGGACCCGACAGCCTCTCTCCTTCATCTCCACCCCCCACCCCTTTTTTTTTTCTCCTTCCCAGGTGATGTGGGTGTATGCATATATGGCTGTGTAGTTATGTGCAGTTGGGACAGTTCAGGAATATAAAACTTCATGTTTTACCAGAGCACCTACTGAACACCCCCCCAAAAAAAAAAAAAGCTCACCTGAACTTCCTCATTATGGAAATGAGTCATTATAGTTTCCATTATTTGATCAGCATGCTCACATAACTTGGAATAAAATTCAGCAGCTGAAGTAGAAACTGCTCCTGCATTTTGAATACTTTCAATCAAACACCTAAAGTCATTGAATTGGCTTTCTTCTTCAGCATGCTCTTGGATGAAAGACAGTTCTTCATCAACCGCAGGGAATATTACCTTGTCCTCTGCAATACTTCATAATAGAGCAATCCGATCATCAATTTCCTGCTTAAAATATAAGCAAACAAGTATACAGCAAAACTAGCAATCCCCCTTGCCCTGGCAGGATCTTTTATTTATTTATTTTATTTTACTTTTTTTGAGATGGGAGCTGAAGAAAGGAGGGGAGGGCTTTTACAGAAAAAAATGCAATGGCAGGGGGACAGCTTTAGATTGCTCTGACCTGGGAACATATACTATTCATATTTAGATTGATCTTCAAATATTTTTTATGCTAATGCGGGAACTCATTTTGATAATAGAATTTATATTTAATTTTATTTTAAATAAAATGATTAATGAGTTTTAAAAGGAATATATATTAAATTAAAGGAAAAAATAATTTTCAAGGCATAATAGGCTGGATGCTTGCGATAACTTCTCTGGGGCAAATGTAGAAAGTTAGACCCAGTGGATTTTTAAGGTAGAATTTATTAGTAAGCGGAGAAACTAGTACAAAAACAAAAAGATTACAAGAAAAATACCTGTGAAAGATGCAAACCTCAGCAATAAATTGCCATCGTTCATTAAAGACTGATAGATCAACAAAATCCCCAGAAAGTTGAATCTTCCTAGCCTCCTCAGCTATCTCAGTCAACTCTCTCTTAATAGCATTATGCCAAAGCAATATTTCATTCAATGGATGAGTGCCATCCGTCTCAGAAAGAATACTACCAGGCTCCAAATATTTTCTTTTGCCGGTCTTTGGTAACTCACAAGGACAGGTTCTACTGTCCAATGACTGGCTTAAGCCATCCGGAGAATCTAAATGATATTTTCCTAATAAGTTAGCATCATTTCTCCCTTCCATCCATGTAAAGATAACCTTTAAAAGTAAAGAATTAACACTTAGGAAGCTCATAAAAAATTGTCCAAAATATATAAATGGTTTGGTGAAAATAGAAATCTTGCCTGCTGCAGAAGCTTTTCTTCTGGAACTATTTTGCTTAAGCACTTCTGCATGTCCTGATATTCATCAGGTGAGAGAAATGATGAAAGCCACGGAAGGAACTCCGCCACCATATTCACAGGAATGCTGCATAAAAACTGCCAGACTAGCGATGCTTGCTCTTCAAGAGAGAACTTTTCAATAAGCAAGGGAAAAACCTGTCATATTCAAAGAGAATACCATGTAACCCGAAAATACAGCCCTATTAGAGCACATGTGGTCTTCTGGTTTGATGATTAAAACAATAAAGAGAGAAGACAACTGACTCATGTCGAGAAAATTAGCTTCAGATGATAAGGGAATAACTATTGCAATGGATCTGTAGCTGTTTAAAATTCATGCTTTGTGAAGCAAAAAGAATTATAATATCAAATTGGCCTCTTCTTTGCATAGCTTGGGAATTTAACATGTCAAAAACAATAGAGCAGCTGCATATCCAGTAAGTTAAATTGAACATAGAGCATTAAAAGCATGAAACTGAATAATTCTTGGAGAAAAATCAATACAGCCTAACCAACTTGCACAAAAGTATTGGATATCTGTTGATATATATGTCATAGATACAGCACTTGGGGGAGAAAAACAATTTACTCATTAGTCCCATGCAGATTCATAACATATAAAAGAAATGCACTTTTCAATACATTTGTCAAATCAAGCCTCAAATTGTGAATAATTTAAAACACTGTCAATAAAACATGGTAAACAATAATCATAAATAATTAAATGAAGTAAGCTACCAAGTAAAAAGAAAAAAAAAACTAAAATTGAGAGAAAGACTAATTGTTTATAACAAAGGAGCATGCACACCACAATAAAAAGAAGCTAACTTATCAGGTTAAAAACAACTATGCACGCACTAGTTCTTTTGAAATTGAACACATGAAAAGCAGTTGTCAAGCACAAAAGAAATGTGTGGATCTTTTATCTTAGTTATATTTAGGATACCCTAAGCAAGGAATTTGTTCAATACATCGCATAAATTCTGAAATAGAAAAGCAACACTACATAAGCTCATACCTGTTCCTCTTCTTTGTCCATATGCTGACTAATTGATGTTCGAAGGGCCCCTGTACAAGAAGCTAACTCCTTTGGGAAGCTCTCATCATCTTCCGTATAAGAACTTAAAAGCTCAAATAGATGATCAAAAAGGTTGCTTTCACCTTTGTGTTCAAGGGAGTAAGTTTTTGCCACATTTTTTACACGTATATCAAGGGCTGGAAAAATAACCTGCATTTCAAATCCATATGCTGTAAAATTTCTGATATAGTAGAAAGATGAGGAAACAAAGAATGCACTAGACTGCTTCCAGGAATCAAAATTGAAATCTTAGAATTGCAGCTAACAGTTGGTATTAAGTAACCATGGTCATGCATATTGCCTGATAACATCAGGAGAGCATCCTACCACTTCTCTCAAAAAACAAAATGCAAGCAGGAGGTACCAGAACTTTCAGTTTCAAAGATTACATTGCAAGTTCAGAAACTTTTAGTTGTCACACTACCAAAAAATAAAAGATAGAAGATCCAATGGAAGGAGCAATCAAATTTCAGATAAACCAGATATTAATAATTTTTCTTTTCAGTTATAGATGCACACTCTTTGAATGGTATGCTTAGATCAGTAAAAACAAAACATTTTTTTTTTTGCAGAGCCATTGATGGAGAAACATCTTAGCAAGGAAATTATTCTAAACCAAAAATGTTTGCCTCTAACTTGCAATAATTATAATATTCCAAACTGTGATGCTCTTCTAGAAGTAAAAGTGGCAACTGAAACTTGTTTTGCAACTGAAACTTGTTTTGCAACTAAAAAAGAAAATTCACAAGCTTGCCTCTGTTAGACTCATAGCATCCTACATTGGTACATTTTGCAAATACTCAATTCAATATATCAACACAAGTTCAACTTATCATGTTTCAAGTTTTAGAAAAATAAAATTTCAACATTCTTCACCGAAATTATTAGAATTTAAAACAAAACCAAGAATATATATAGCATCATTAGTGAAAAAGCATTCCACTAAGGTTTTTTCCCCCCAATAACTTATCTACAAGTACAATCCTCTGAAAAGAAGCAGAAGTACTTGTCATGAAGTTAGGGAAATGGAAAATTAATACTAAAATCAATTCCATAAGAAAAAAATGACTCCAGTAAAACCACCAACCGACAGTCAAAATGCTTATAAATAAAACATAGCTTATTACAAATCAAAATATATTCTTTTCCTTTTTTCACTGCTAAAGGAAAAAAAGACTGAAATGCGACGAATGCACTCCAATTCGAAACAAGAGAAAAAAATCGCAATTAAATGATTAATTCCTTCGTAATTTCCAAGAACCAAGCAAAGAAAAATATTAACTCAAGTATTGAAATTAATAAACTAAAATGAAACGGTGTACAAACAGGCAGTCGTCCACGTACATACTTAGGCGTGTAGAGACATAAATTCCAATGATTTACTAAAAATACTATCCAAAATTCACCAAATTCAAAAATAAAAGAAAAACAAGTTGTTCAAATTTTCAAAACTCTCTTGCCGAAACAACCAGAGCATTCGAAAATTCTAACAAAATTAAGAGCAAAAAGAAAAGAGTACCTCATCTTCGGCAACAGAGTGTTGCCTATAAATCGATCTGAAGAAACCGTACCGTTGAAACAGCGATTGAATATCAACACTGTTTCCCGTAGCAAACGCCAAAGCCAAACGGTGAAGCGAATCCAGCTCATTCCGCACCGCCTTATGAAACAACAAGAATATCAAAATCGGAGACTTCTCTTCACTCTCCTCCGACAAACCTCCAAATGGCGGCGGTTTCACCGTGCCGGAAGATACCACCACCGCTTCGTCTCCACGTCGCAATTCCGGTATAGGAATCGCCATTTGAAAACTCTTGGCTCCTTTGACTTTCTCCGTTAAACTAATACCTCCTTCGCCCTTCAATTGCTTGCTGCTGTTTTAATTTTTTTTCTTTATTTGTTATTTGTCTTCTTCGTAATAATATATATTTCCGGGTTTTGTTTCGTTTGGTATTTGGTTTGAGATTTTCAACGGGAGATGAGAGGGAACGAAAGGCTCGAGGCAGGGTGTTCCATGTTTAAGACCGGGGTGTGATAAGAATGTGGGGGAATGTGGTCGTTTTTATACCCTCGTTGGTGCCACGTGGCGTGATTTGCCACGCTGGATTGTTCTATCAGTCTTGGGTAAATTTCACCTAAGGTCACTAAATTATTAATAAATTTACGTTTTGGTCATTTTACTCTTAAAGGTTACAAAATGATCATTGAACTATTTGAAAGTTTTCATTTAAGTCACTGAACTATTCAAAAGTTTTTATTTAAAACACTAAACTATTTGCATTTTTTAATTTAAGTCACTGAGTTGCTAAGTATCTTTTTTAAATCTGTTAGCGAGCTATAAGCGATGATTCAACAATCTATAGAGTTGATTATTACCCATAGACGAGTGGAAAAATATTCCTTAGATCTAATCAATCTGATGGTTAGTGTCAGATATCAGAGAAGAAACTATTTGAATTTTAATTCGTAAATTCGTGATATTCAAAGTTGTTTCATAAAAAAATTAAACTGCAAAATAAAAGGAGGATAAGAGCTTTTGATTAGTGTAGGTGGTGCAAATAGAAAAGGTAAAGTAACAACATTTTTAACAACCTAGTGACTTAAATAAAAAATTTCGAACAGTTTAATGATATTTTTAAATTTTTAAAAGTTAAATTACTAAAATATAAACTTACTAATAGTTTAGTGACTTTAGTTGCAGTTTACCCATAAGTCTTTTTCTGGATCATGTGAGTTTCTCTACGTGGAATGTGATAAGAGGTTGATGAATAAACCTAGGTCCTAGAGGCTTCTCTATTGTTTTTGTTTCTTTAGTTTTTTACTTTTCTCTTTTTTTTTTTTTAAAGGCAAAATATTTTGTCTTCTTATTATGAGACCACTTAAGGATAAGGCGAGTGAAAAGGATGAAAAAGGTTGTTCCAAGATGTAAAGGTTTGGATTATGGAATCAAATTTTCCCAATGTTTTTTTAATCATTTTAATTTCAGTAGTCTCGAGCTTTTTTTAATTATAAATACAAGGTAAATTACTTAGATAGTGATTTAAGTTTAATCGCATTTCTATTTTGATTATCGATTATTTTATTAATTTAGTCACTTTAATTAAATTATTTTATATTTTAATCATTTTATCGTTAAAATGTATTTGGTTACCAAATAAAATATTAACATAATCTAGTATAATAACAAATTTAGTCTTTAATATTTAATCACTTTGTTTATTTAGTCCCGATTTTAAAATTTTCAATAAATTTAACCTTTAATATTTAAACATTTTATTAATTTGATCTTAATTCTGAAAATTAAAAATAGAAAATATTTTTTTTAAATACATAAATTTTAAAATATATATAGAAAATGTGTATGAGAATTTTCGGATCTTTATATAGTTTGTTTTTACTATATGTTTAATTTGGTTTAATTTTATGTTTTTTCAAAGAGCAATTAATTCAAATTCAATCTTCCACCGAAATTTTTGAATTTAAACCAAATTCTTAAATTTGATATTAGTTGCTAACGAAGCTTTGATTGTTCTAATTAGATTAAGGTTTAGGAATATTGATGGTCTGAGTTTAGTCATGACTTTTTTTTTAAAGTTATTATAGTTTAAATCGCATTACATATAGGTAATATTTGAAGATATTTGGATTATTTGTTTGCTATATTAAGGGTGTTCGATTGGTTAACTAATCAGTTAATTGACCTGAACTGTTATTAACTGAATTAATCGACATTTTTAAACCTTTAATCGTTAACCGAAGCGAAATTTTTTCAAAAACAAATAACCGAATTGAATTTTTTCTGTTAATTCGGTCGATTAACCAAATTAACCGAAATTTATATTTTTTTGATTTTTGGTTAAAACAATTATAGAATATATAAAAAAATTAACCGAATTAATCAACCGATTAATTTATACATTAAAAAAATTAATCAAACCAACAGACCCCAACTGAATACTTATATATTGTAATATTATTTATTAAGTTCAGTTAATTCGGTTAACCGATCGATTTCGAACCGAATTAATTGTTAACTAAACTTCCAAAAAATTATTAACCGACCTTTGACTGAATTAATTCAGTTAACCAATCGATTAACCGAATTAATTCGGTTTTACCCAAAATTTGCACACCCCTATGCTATATGTTATGTATTATTTAATTTTAATTATAGTTATTTAAATGTATATTATTTGAATTAATATATTCAATTGTATTTGTAGTTATAATTTTTTTTTTCAAAAAAGGCATTGGCTCGATAATTAACTCAATTCAAGTAACAAATAAAATTTATTATATGTAATGAAACTCGAACTTAAATATTTAATATTTCAATACATCAATTTTATTAATATTATTTGTCGTTGACAAGTTAACTTTAGTATATAAGCTATGTTGATAAAAGTACCATAAAAAGTTATTATACTAAAAATTAAATTATATTTTGATCCATTTACTAAAAAACAATAAATTACTCATTATACGCTAAATGAAAGAGCAAATTGATTATTCGGTTAAAAACAATACAAATAAATAAAAATTTTAACATATATAACTATTTTACTTTTTAATATAATATATATAAATAAAATATAATTTAATTCTTAATAAAATACTTTTTATCAAACTATTCCCTTCAAAAAAATTTAGTTAAATTTCAATTTCATCGACTACGATGTCTATTAATTAGCATAGAAAGTTTGAAATTATCGAATATATAATTAAAATTCAGAGACAATACGCCATTTATTAATTTAATATAAATATTTATTTTATCAAAAAATGGTACAATATTGACTTTAACAAGAAGAAAATGAAATATGTAGCGTTCTTATCCTCACAAGTTTATTATACCCTTAATAATAAAAAAATTCCAAAGTTCGTAATCACACGTGTCTATTTTTTCTAAAGTATAATTATCCTTAAAATATTACTATCATTTGCTAATAACTAATGCAGTATATTTAAAAGATGAAATTCTAATTTTAATTCATAATTTTTAAATAAATTTAATGTATTTGAAATTTTATATTTATAATATGGTGAAAGTACCATAGAGGATCATGTATTATAAATTCATGTATATATATAATTTTTTTATTTTAATTCAATTGTACATATAAAAATAAATAAATATATAGATTTAATATTTATCCCTAAAACTCTTTATTAAGTCGGTATCATATCGAACACTAACTCAGTCAAATATTAATTTAAAATTTTTAAATGATAATAAATATTATAATATTTTTATAAAATAATATTAAGTAATCAATGATTAAATCAAAGATGAACTATTTAAATACATATATTTTTCACATAAACTATTTTCACGCAATTTATATTCAATAATATTTCCTTAATTAATGCTACTATTTTACGTTTTGAAAATAAATAAAAATTTAAATAATAAAAAGGAAAAGCATGATGAAATTGTCATATTAATGTTGTCTGAATGAAATGAAGGTTGGGATTTAGAGAGCACAAAAAAGACGTGTGGCGCATATTAGTTACCCGCGCTCTCACGAGTTGAACTCGTGTTTTCATTTGTACAACACATTCCCCTTTATCATTGCTCAAATTTGTTACCCTCCTAAATAACGATGTGATTAGAAAGAAAGTTAAAAAGTTGAATATACACGAGTGACTAATTATTTTTTATTAAATAAATAAAATCAATTAACAAACACGAGTAATTTATTAAATTAATAATTTTCAATATCTACTCAATTAATAACCTTTTATATTTATATATAAAGGATAAATGGTATATATAAGGTTCGACGAACTAAATTTGTTATATAAAATGTTACTATTTACAATTATCATAATTCAATAGTTTTTTTATCTAATTTTATAATAAAAAATTAAAAATCTAGTTGTTTATTGAATTAAATTTTTATTTTTATATACTTTTTTTAATATTTTTTATACAAATTTTAAATTATCAATAAATTTATAAATTCTTAAATAGGAAGATATTATAGTTTTACTCTAAGAATGTTTGATCATTTAATGATCTAAACAATTGGAATGTATCTTAGACATAGCTTTAAATATTGTCAATGACATTTAAAAAACCACAATTATATGATATTCTTAGATGATATCTACTTTGGCTTGAATTTTCAGTCAATGGTGGCACTAGGGGCTGGCCAGGGTCCCAGGCCCTTTAAAATGAGAAATATCATTTTTAATCCATTGAAATTTATAAAATTTTAAGTGAGCATGTAATAAAATTACACTTTGACCTCAAAAATAATATTTTTTATATAATATTTTAAAAATTAAAAATATATAAACTATTAAAATAATAAAATTATATTTCAATTATTGTAAAAAAATATACAATTTAATTCCAAACGCAAAAAAAATAATATTAATAATAGGATGAATTTGTCCACCAACCTCGTTTTATAAACGTTGGATTCATCATTGTCACAATCTCATTTAATTCTTTTATAAACATATATATTATACTCTACTCTTATCACCAATGTAATAATAGTTAAAATTTTCTTTCCATATTACTCGATTAGTTTTGGTCCATGTGTTGAGTATTTGTAGGGCAAATGTTTTCTCCATTAAATTATCACTTTCTTCATTTGAAATTAATTAAATTATAATTAAAATATTTTTATTAATAAATAATAATTCGAGTCAAATAGATACCAAAAAAAAAAATCTCTTTCCCACTTTTCTCCCACTATTGCAAAGTTTAAATATGATGCCGCCCACTCAAGGATCTTCTATCTACATTAGGCAAAAAGGTTAAAGGGATTATATTATATATGGTACTAATTTATCTAAGATAAAGTGTCTTCAAATAAAGACATGCAAAAGTTTAGAACGACATAAATAAATAATTGAACAAATAAGTACATGTAAAAGTTGAGTAATTGTTTACTATCGAGTCATCATTTAATGTTCCAAAAATATTAATACTTGAGATAAAAAAAAAACAAATCTATAAATTGTAACATCAAAAAATATTAAATAGAATGATGATTAAAATTTTTATCAATATGAACTCGAATTATATTACCCCATTCCCTACATTTAATATTATATAAAAATCAACTTTATTATATGTTTAAAATATTTTTGGAAAATTTCGTCAACAAATAATAAAGGACAATAATATTTAATATCGTGTAACTGCAATGGCTTATCTCTTATGTGTTTTTTACATAACTTTTTATATAATTTAACTCTCAACCTGATCGTAAGAAATTATGTTGACAAGACCTTCATAGTTTTCAGAACTTGTGGATAAGCTCTCGATCTTGGAGAGACTCTTCAAATATCCTTGGGTTGACGAACATCAACACCATGCACACATGATCTAAACCAAACACCAACTACCTTTCCCCTTCAAGCTACCTCTCCATCATTCTCCAACAAATTTTGTACGTCTTTCACTCATTTGAATAAACTGTCTTTAACCTTCAACTTACTTTTTTATATTAGCAAATTTGATCTATTGAACTTTTAAATGTTTATTTTACTATTCAAAATATTAAAATTTATCTGGCTTTTATTAATTAAATGATAATTTGTGAACACTCTCCAAAAATTAAATAATATATTGATTGAACAATAATGAAATAGATTTATAAATATCTCATATTCGATTTATTGGTAAAAGTACCATAAAGTATTTGTACTAAGAGTTAGATTGTATTTCACCTTCTCTACTTACAAAATAGGGCAAATTAATCTCTGAAAGTTAAATCAAAGTGTAAATTGGTCATTTCTATTAAAAATATCATCAATTTGTACTATTAAAAACTGGTGTGGTTAACAAAATAATTAAATAGTGACACACATGTATACATCATGTTGATGTACATGTATCGGTTTTAAACAGTAAAAATTGATGAAAATTTTAACAAAATAACCAATTTACTCTTTAATCTAACGTACAATGACTAATTTGTCTATTTTTTAATAAAAAGATCAAAATACAATCTAACTCTTAATATAATCATCTTGTTGGTAATTTTACCCAATTTATTCTATTGGACGGTGGAGAAAGCCACACATGGATCTTTGGTTAGGTTTCAAGCTATGACAAGTGGGGTTACTCTCGATGGATCCCTTTATCTACCTTTTGGATTAAAGTGATGTCCACTTAAATGTTAAATCTGTTTGTTCTTAGTAACTATTTAATTACTCTCAAACCAAGGTTTATATATACTTATATAGAAATCTTATCCCCAATGAAAGCAAATATTTCACATATATGCTAGTGAAAAAAAACCCTGAAAGACAATGTTTTAGAAAGAAAAAGTCATCACTACTAAAGACAGTGAATCCTCTACTCATAAAAAAAGATTGTATGGATTTAGTTGTGTCATTTAGTCATTTGTACAGTTACAATTAAAACAATAATATTTAATAAAATTGATTTAAATTTATTGATATATTGTTTAAGCGGTGGATTCGTGATGGTTCACTTAACAAGTAAAAAAAATTATAAATGGTTGATTCATTAATAGGATGAGAGTTCGAGAGAAAGAAGAAAAATAGCAAATAAATAAATAAAATCTAGTTTTAATATATGTGAGTGATGGCATGTGCTTATTGTGATGCCATGTGCTATTCTCATATTAGTTTCTTACTCATTTGAGCATAATCAATCTTTTAAGATCCACATATATAGTGTGATGATATATAATGTGACGATAATGCATGCAAGGTTTGTAAACACTATCATACGGCTAACCAATAATTATTAATGATTTCGACTTCAAGCAGGTGAGTTGCAGCCTACAATTCGACTTATAATTGACAAGTGTTTTGTTTATATCAAGTAAGGATATGACCCACATGATTTGAGTCAGCGAAATCTTAGAATGCGAATCTAATTTATAGCTTTAATAAATGAAATTGATATATACAAAATAAATTTACTAAATATAATAAAAATGTAAGACATATTACATTTTCTCTCCTTTATAAAACTTTTATATTAAAAAGAACTTATAATGTTAATGGAAAAAGGTTCCAAAATTTTAATTTTCTTGCAACATTTCCCACTTAAAAGAAGAAGAAAATAACAATTACATCAAGACTAATAGTATTCTATATAAACACGATACTATCATACAAAAGCATGACCAAATAGAATGGTTTTTGTTTTAGAAAATAGAATATAATTCCAAATCCACTTTTTTTTTTTATGTATGATCTCCCCCAAGTGTTATTAGCTTTAAGAATGATAAGAAATCAGTGGAAGTGTCCACTTACTCCTTTTTCCCTCAAATCATTTCTTTTTGGTGGCTTTGGAAAGAAAATTAATTGTGTTTAACTAGCCAATCATCTGCTTACACTTAATGAAAATGCAATATGTAGAGATATATTTATGAAGCGATATATACTAAGAGTCCACAAATAATGGTTGGTGGTCACTTTGGTTGCATTGATTTGCATTTTGTAATTTGTAACTCTAAAATAGAATATTTTTAAAAATTTAAATTAATAAAAAAAATTATATTTTATTCTCTTAAAAAAATAAAATTTTAATTTAATTTTTTAAAAATGATAAATATATAAATTACTAAAATAATAAAATTATATTATTATTATCATAAAAATTACAATTTAATTTTGACTTCTAAAAAATTTACTAGCTTCACCGAATTGATGAGACTAAGATGCATGTATATAACTATATAAAAATATTACTTCGTTTTATTTTTTTATTAAATTAATATATGTTTATTCTTTTTATTTTTTCTTCATTTATGGTTATTTTCAATAGTTGGATTGGATTAGGTTATTTTTTTAAACCTTTTTCGGCTTCGTGAATTATACTTATAGGACCCGCTTGTTAATACATAGAGCCCAATAATACTGTGGGGGCAGGCAAGGTCTCAGACTATGGAATATTAGCAATTTTAATCCCTAGCAGTCAGCCACGTATGAAACTTCTTTTTTTTTTTCTTATGTCTGATATAATCTTTGATCTCATCAACTTGGACTTAATAAAAATCACATATTTAAAGAGGTAAAGGAGAGTAGTCAGAAAATTGGAAAACTGATTTTAACCAATCAACTAATTAATCAGTCAACGTTGATCTCAACAAATTTAAAAGAATTGGGTTAGGTTTGAGTTTTAGTTAAAATTTTAATATATTCTAAATATGTTAGAAATTAATAAAGTTAATTAATCTGATAATATATTTTATAGGATAATATTATGAAAATTAATCATTGTTGTGAGCAATTACCCCAAAGGCTTGGTTCATAGAGTTAGGAGTGTCTTGACAGTATGAGGACGTACAACCATCCACCAATGCGACGTGAGCATCTTGCCCTTGGTGGGGTTTGAACCTCTGATTTATAGCAGATAGGTCATTTGTTGAGGAATTTGATATCGCTTGGGCCACGTATAGTTGAGGTACTCCCAACTCTATGAACCAAATCCTTAGGACATCTGCTTATAGCATGTAGGCTCTTAGAGCACAAGAGACATAATACTCTTTGGGGGATAATACTTTCAATTATTAAGAAATTAAATCGATCTTTTAATAAACAACACTTTAAAAATTTCTCCCAAAAGATTTAATTTCTAACATTTTAAAAATTTCTCCCAAAGATCTAACTTCTAACATTTTCAAATGTATAATCTATTTGGAATGATTGAGAACCTTAATTCTGTGGATCCTTGCTGTCCGCAGAACACTCCCAATTGCCAAGTTGTGTTCAATAAATTTTTAGGTCCCAAAGGCCAAAATCCTTTTGATAATGAGCTTGACAAATGCTTAAAAAAAAATAAAGCTTGTCAAAATTCATTATTGGTTTTCTTTATAATTCAATAAATTATAAATGGCCCATTAAGTTTATTAAGGTAGCGACTTTAATATTATCTATACTATAATATCAAACCACTAATTATTTTGGTATTTACAAATTGTGATTTGGCTTTCCACCAATCAAATACAGGAAAAACTTATTTACAATAAGGGTGCGTTTGGTTCGCTGTATTGGATTAGAGGTGTATTGGATTAGAGATGTATTGGATTAGAGGTGTAATAGCAAATCAACTGTTTGGTTGAATGTAATGGAATAGAGGCGTAATAGTAATCTTGTGTTTGGTTGAATGGAATAGAGGTGTAATAGTATAATGGAAAAAACTAAAATGACTAGAATACCCTTAGCATAAATTTGTTTTGGTAAATGATTATTGTTATTGTTATTTAAATTTTAATAAGATTATTATTATCAATAATAAATAATTTAATCATATTTAAACATAATTATTATTAAATATATTATAATTAAAATATATAATTTAATAAAATTCTTAATAATTAATATTCTTATATGAATTTACTCAAATCATAATATATGATACTATAAAATATAATTTGAAATAATTAATATTAAATATATTTTAATTAAAATATATGATTTAATAAAATTTATAATAATTATACCTAATAAATTTTCTTATATGAATTTGTATAATTTAAAATAATTATTATTAAATATAATTTAATAATAATATATAATTTCATAAAATTCTTGATAATAAATTTTCTTATATGAATTTATATAATTTAAAATAATTAATATTAAATATAATTTAATAATGATATATAATTTCATAAAATTCTTGATAATAATTTTTCTTATATGAATTTATATAATTTAAAATAATTAATATTAAATATAATTTAATAATTATATATAATTTATACATTTAACCAGTGCCAAGCATTATGACCTTTAAGCAATGTTGAACTTGATCACCCAAATTTTCACAAATACTGTTAATTACTTAATTCAAACTGCATTGTACAAAATGCCGGTCAGATCATTTCAACCTTCCAGCTACCAACTAATATGTTTTCCAATTTTCTAGCCCACCCAAACTTTACAAAATGCTAGATAGCATATTAGTCACAATCATATTCACATCACTAACTATATCCGAAAATGAATGACCCTGGGAAAAATTACAAATATTACATGGATTTCATTCAATCAATGTTGATGTAGAAGCATTCTTGCCCTCTGTTGAAGTTGAGTCAATGACCTAATACAAGTGCCCTCCTCGCATGTCTTTAAGCGTGTAAGGCTGATTAGTTCCCGAATAAAAACTACAAGACTACTTTGCATTGGCAACTTGTCTTCAGATCCCTTGCTTCGGTGTTTCCCTTATACAACCTCAAATTCTCTAGACTTACTGGCAGTTGTTCGTAGTACTGAGTCAGGAAGCCCTGAAATGATTACCAGTCAGGTGACATTCATCATAGCAGATGCTAAAATTTTGCAATTCAGTCGATTCTCTATAAACAAAGATGTAGATAAATACAACAAAATATATCTACATCTTTTTGTCCTAAAGGTTCTCAATAACAGAAGGTATTGATTAATGCACATTTCAACAATCTGAGAATATGAACTAAATTCAAGGAAAAATCAACACAAAAATAGCAATGAGCCCTGCATTTTACAAATTTTCACTAAACAAATTGGCAGATAAGACTTCAAACTGATGCTGTACAACTCAAAATATCTCATTCACTCTCTCTGCACCTAATATAATTTGCCAATTATAAATGCTATAAACTTCAGTTTAAAAAATATATTATCCAACAGAAAGCAGACACACCTTGGAATTGTTCCTATAGTCCACAGCTAAACGGTGGTAGTGTGTTGAAAACATCCCTCGGCATTGCACCTAATACAACTCATATTTCAAATTACAGCATAAGGGTCAACAAAGAACTTAATTTGGAAGGTTTCAGAAAGATGAGTGAAAATTTCTGCTTGGACTGATGGAAAAAGTTGCACCAACTTACAAAATGGAGGACCTAATGCACATGTTTAAGGAACTGCTACAAAGATTTGATCGTCAGTCAACTAAGTCCGTCCATGCCAAAGCCCATAATTCAAATATCAGTTAAAAGAAATGAAACAAATGACACTCACACTTCTCCAATATCAGATTGACAAGCAGATCAGACAACTAGAAGAACAATAAATAATTGAAATGGCCAAAGAATCCTACTTTCAGTACCCACTACCATTTTATTGGGCTTGAATTGGTAACACAAACACACACAATCAAGAAATTAAATGTAGATGAAATCTAACCTTGAATAACATTGTTATCTTGGTCAATTTTTTCCAATGCAGGAATGCAAAATGCTGCAGTTTTCCCAGTTCCATTTTTGGCTCTAGCAAGAATATCACTTCCAGTTAAAGCAATGGGAATACTCTCTTCCTGAATAGGAGATGGTCTTTCAAAGCCCTTCTCATATATTCCCATAATAAGTTCACGTTTCAGAAAGTAGTCTTCAAATTCATTTCCTTTGGTAGCAGTCACATCCTGGCACAAATTTAATAGGCAGATCAGTACATAAGCGTCAAAATTAAAATTTTAAAAAATATCCAAATACCAACAAAAGCACTGCCATGCCCTGTGTGAAATTTATATCAGAGAAACAATATGGAGTGCTATCGATAAAAAGGTTGTATTAACTTCAATATTTACTCGATTAATATCATTAACAAAAATACCTCCGTTTTGTAGCGTGTATCTGATGGTGGCATCTTTAGCCTTGCCTTCCAATCATGTGAACTGAAAGATGAAAAAGAATGTAAAACCGTGCACAATTCAATATGAAATACATAAAAGAAAATTCAATAAAAAAATTAATAACTGTAAACAATGCACAAGAAATTTAATTTGTGAAAAAAATATAATTATGAACATTCAATACGTAACATGTGTACAGGCCCATTTTGACCTACCCAACTGACCCATTACCTAAAATAGCCCATTTACAAATAAACCCAACAAATTCATCAAACCCCATACCAGCATACCCAAACCACCTAGACCTTACCCATCAACCCAAACTCGAATGGCCCAATTACCCAAAACCAACCCAAATAAAACACCCAAAGCCCACCTAAACCTAAACCACCAGCCTAAAACGAGCCCAATTTAGCCTACCAAAAACCCATTACCCTAACCAAACCCTAGCCCAAACCAGAAAACAACAAAAAGGGTAACCCTAACCCTAGGTACGCCGCACCTAGGGTCGGCCACTTGCTCTGCCCAGCGCCGCAGCTCTGTCACGGTCACATCGCCACCAACCGCCGCCTGCAGCACCTGCAAAATAGAAACCAAACATGTAAAGCAGGAGAAGAACAACAAAATAGTAGTAAAAAAATTAAAAATGCTATAAAAATCCATTCAAGACTGTAATGGGGTAGAGCCCTTTTGAAAAGAAAAAAACAAAGAAATAAAAAAGGTGACCCTTTTGGTGTCCGAATCTCTTCTCTTTTTATTTTTATTGTTTATTTTTTATCTTCTACACTAAATAACAAACGAAAAACCAAAAAAACCTTACCTGCGCCGCACCGGAGGAGAGAACACGAGCGGTTTCCCCTCGATCTTCGGGTCTCCGGCTCCTTTTTCGGGGATTTGGCCCTAGATCCGTACCCTAGGGACGCTAGGCTTCAAAAAGGGACCGAAAAGGTCCGATTTTGGACCTCCAGCCGCCACACACGGTGGCTCTACGGTGGAGACTCGCCGGAAGCCTTGGCCGGGCCATCTCCGGAATCGGAGCCTGAGAAAATGAAAAAAGAGAGAGTTTCCTCTCTGTTTTTCAACAAAATGATGAAACAGTTTTATTTTTAGCCTTTTTTTATATTTATATTAAACACAAAACGGCGCCGTTTTAGCAAAGGGGGATCCGCGCGTCGACCCGACCCGACCCAGAGGATCAGCGTGTTTTTAGTTTTTGGGCTATTTACGCGCGTAGTCCCTCTGATTCTGCTGCGCGTTCAGTTTAGTCCTATTTCGTTATTTTTTTTAATTTTGATCTAGCCCTGAAATTTTACTCTTGTTTCATTTTAGTCCACTGAAGTGCTGCGTTTTAGAACTTTGGTTTATTTATTGTTTTGGCCCTTCTACTTTTCGCGCGCCTCACATTTTAATCCCTTACTCTATTTTATTTTGATTTCAGCCCTGAGATTTCGTTTCCATTTTGATTTAGTCCTATTGTTATTATTATTATTATTATTATTGCTTTTATATATATATAGGAGTGTATTTTTATTTTTATTTTTATTTTTTATATACTTATATACATACCTACTTTTTATGTATATTGTATAATTTTTGTACATATCCATATACATATATATATATGTATTTTATTTTCATATATATATTTGCATATTCTTCATTTTTTTAAATATGTATTTTATATTTTATGATTCATATATATATACCTATATGTATATACTTTTCATATTTTAATTTACATACGTATATATGTATGAATATGCGTACTTATATATATATTTTATATAGTAATTTTAAAATATATACTTATATATATATTTTATATATTTTCATAATTTTATGTATATACATATATATAGTCCCCTTTATGTACATACATATTTTATATATTTTATAATTTCATATATTTTCCTTTATTTTTATGTTCATTTATGTATTTATTTATATGTTTATTTTTATGCTTTAGTTTGTTTATTTGTTTATTTGTTATGGTATATGCATGATTGATTTATTATTCGTTTTTGTTCATTTTTATTTACAAAATCATGTTTATTATTCCATCATACATATAAATATCATACTTCAAAAAAAAAAATATTTCAAAATAAGGCAATATTTTGCGTTTGGAAATTCGAGGAACGTGCCCTAAGGTATTGGGTTTCGATTTCTCGTTCGACCAAATAGCTAAATATCTTTTTTTAATTTCAAAAATAAGGCAATGTTTTGCGTTTAGAAATTCGAGAAACGTGCCCTAAGGTGCTGGGTTTCGATTTCACGTTTAGCCAAATTGCTAAATATCCTCTTGAATTTTAATCCATGCCATTCGAAAATTTTTTAAGGATCATATTTTGAATTTCTTTAAAGCTTTCAGCTTTTCGACACTAAGACATTAAGTAATCATCTAGGTACCAATTTTGGGCGTATCGAGGGTGCTAATCCTTCCTCGTGCGTAACCGACTCCCGAACCCATTTTTTTGGATTTCATGGACCAAAATTGTTGTTTTAATAAAAAATCGTTTATTAAAAACAACTAGTTTTCAAGGTGATCCAATCACACCTCATCAAAAGGATTGGTGGCGACTCCTGTTTTATTCATTTTCGTCAAAACCCAAGTTGACCCCGTTTTCATCCAAAAAATGGTGTCAACAACATGTACAAGAAAATTAAATAAAAATTAATCACAAATGCAATTAAAAAGAAAAAAGGAGAAGAAACAAAAAAGAACCTTGAGTTGACGACTTCAGATTGTACGGTCTTTTCGACCTCATCGGCGACAGTGGAGTCATTTCCGCCGGGCAATTGGTTTCATCTGAGCCACTGCTGTTGATGTTGTTGCTGTTTGCAGATGATGATGATGATGATGATGATGTTGTTGTTGTTGAAAATGATGATGATTCTGCACCAAATTTCTCTGCGCATACTGCGGTTGCTCCAGCCTCGATTGAAAGCTAGGGTTCGCGTTCACTCCGCGGCTACGGCCGAGCACCGATGGATACCTCCCTCTATTATTCATAGCACGGCCCTAAACTCCCTAAAAAACAAACAAATTCTAAAACCTAGGAAAAAATAGAAATCTATATATACAACCGCAAAAAAGGAAGTTAAAGAGTGGAGTTTCTTCCAATGGGTTAACGCCGTAAATAGTGGCAAAACCAAGGGTCGTCCTACGAAACAACGCTGCTAGGGTTGGTTAGATGAAGAAAAAAAACAGGTTAGATGGGAAATTTGAAATGAAAATGGTGGGTGCTGCTGCGCAGATCTATTGAGAAAATAATAATACAAAAAAAAACATATAACAGGGAGAAGGAGAAACGGCGAGGAGAGTGGAGAAGAAAGGTAGAAGGAAGAAACAGAAGACTTTGGGTAAGACAGAAGCGTCAATCGGGAGGCTAAAACAGGGAAGAAAATTGAATCAGGACCTAAACTGAGCAAAAGGGATGTATTACAAATCGGTAGATTTCACCGATTAAGTAAGTAACGTATTACACCCGTAATAGCATTACCATGAACCAAACAATGGACTAAAGGGGGCTTAAGTAGGGCCCACTGATTAGGGGTGTATTGGCAACCAAACATACTGGTGTTTATTACTCAAGGTATGAGCTTATCCAAATATGATTATTAAATCCCACCACATGGATAATAGAAATTTGCTCATCGAAAATAAGTAAATTTCAATAAATAATTTCAAGTCTTTGTAGGAAAGAAAAAGAGTCTAGGATTACCTTATTGTAGGAAAGAAAAAATATATATAATAAAATAAACAAAGGCCAGAAAGGTTGATGGCCAAAACACTTGCCTAATTTGAAGCATTCATTCAACTCAGACAAATCCTATCTTCTATTTTTCCCCCAAAAAATTATTATTTACTAATATCCAAAGCGTGTGGGTCCCATCATCTTACAACTAATCCTACGCTCATTAAACATTTATATATTAATATAATGAAAATTTTATAAGCATATATAATTCAAATTAAGAGAGAAAGAATAATAAATTTTAATTCAACAGATTTTCATCGGGTTCAATTAATTTTTGGAATTTGAATTTGGTGACTTTTTTGTATTAGAGTTTAAATATTTCTTTTTGTTTTAAGATAATTCCTAAATTGTTTCTATATTTGGCAATTGTTCTTACATTGAAGCTTAAAGTTTTTTTATAGTCCAAATTAATTCTTAATATTTCATTGAAAACTCTAAAGTTCAAGCCCTCAATACGAGAACAATTGCTAATTTCTAGATTAATTTGAACAAATAAAAGTTCAATTTCTAATGTAAGAATATTTGCCTAATTTAAGCTTCAATATAAGAAAAATCAAGTTTAGGGATTAACTTAAATAAAATCTAAGCTCTAATATGAAAGTTATGTCAAATTTAAGTCCCAAATAATAATTTACCCATTTCTTTTACTAAATTTATTGTATGTTTCACCCACATGGGAATAATTTGAAGGATTTAACTTGATTTACCTTATTTTGAATTAGTAGTCTAATCCATAAATTAATTGTCTATAAATTAAATTTATTGGAAAAAAAGCATCTTCTTTTACTGTAATAATTTTTATTTTATAAATAATTATTAATAGGTGTTTGTAAACTAAAAAATAATTTATTGCCATACATTTTAAATGCTTGCTCTTATTTTCAAAATTTTGACTAGATTTTATAGGTTAGGTATTTATCTCTTTCAACTTTAAACTAATTTAAAAAGTGAGTAAATGTTTTTATACAATTTAATGATATATACGTGATTTAGAAGGAAAGAAAGAAGAAGCAAGGAAGCTGTACCTGTTAAATTTGGTTAAAGCACATGTGATACCACTCTTTCACTGTGCACGTGTTGTTTTCCCGACCATTTATCCAACCAATCCCATAATTAAATTTGGTTTAAATAATTAAACGAAAATAAATTTTAAAATAAATTTTAATTTAATATGTAATATAACAAGTCCATATAAATTATTAAAAGTTAGATTTTGTTACTTAGTAAGAAATATTATGAGAAAAATATTTATTATTTTTTGAACATAAATGTGGTTTACTAATAAAATAGATTACTGTAAATTAAATAAAAGAGAAATTTTATTATTTTGTTAAAAATTTCATAAATTTTTACTCTTAAAAATTCATATATGTTAAAATAGAGTACACGTTGCACTCCACATATAATTATCTGCTAATTTTATAAGTCAAATTAATTTTTAACTCTTTTATCATAAATGATTAGTTTGATTTAATATATAAAGATTAATTTACCTATTTTTTTAATAAAATAGATAAAATGTAATTTGACTCCGAGTATAACTCTTAATATAAAGACTTTCTGTAATTTTTAATGAATCAATTTTAACATTTCATCTAAAAGTTATCATTTTTTTATTTTTATTAATGACTCATTTAATTTTACATTAATTTTTTATAAATTTTATTTTTTTCACCCTAAAGATTTAATTTTCTTAAAAATATTGTGTATTCTTTTTTATATTTATCACATTAAACCATTAAAAGAACAAAAAACTTTCCTTGTTGTTGAGCTGTCGAAGAAGCTGTACAAAGAAACGGTGTGGTTCAATCTTCAGTTCTTCCTTTCCTCTCCTTCACGCTTTTTCTAATTTTCCCTTTCCTTTCTCTCTTTCTATTCAACCAAACTATTCCTTTCTTTCTCCTCGTAATCACCAATTTTCTACATTCTTTGACTGAGAAATTTTTTGGGTTGTTCATTTGTTTCTTTCCTAATAAAATGCAAAAATAACTTCAAGAAACCATAAATGTTTTCCTATATTTCTAGATTTGAGGATTTGATTAAGTTTTGACCTTCTCTCACCAAACCCATATCGGAGTTGAATTGAGTTCTTGAAAGTGTTTGAAGAAAGAAGCAGTTGATTTTGGACTTCTTTTTGTTTTCGTGGTATTTTCTTTCTGTCTTCGCCTTCGTTTTCTAGGCAGCCAAACGGATTGCTTAGAGTAAATAAAAGGGTGAAAGTGAGAATGCTGGGAGCTGGGTTGCAATTCGGGAAAGTTAGAGGAGAGGATCGGTTTTATATTCCAGTAAAAGCTAGAAGAAATCAAAACCAGAAGCAACAGCAAAAGCCAAAACAAGAAGCTATTAAGGAAGATAATGAAAAAAGTAATAGTAAATCTTCAGCTTCATTAACGAAGAGCAAGGATTTAGCTTCTGGTAATAATAATAATAATAATAATAAGAATATTAATCCCAAGAAGACTTTGGCTTCAAGTACTATTCCGAGCTCTGAGGAATCGAGGGTATCAAGGAGTAACCTTGAAATATTCCTGGAGTCGACGACACCTTCTGTCCCAGCTCAGTATTTTTCCAAGGTTGATTCTCATCTTTTTAATGATCCTGTTTAGTTGCTAAGATGTTTTTGGGAAAGAACAAGAAAATTTATTAATGTTTCATTATTGTTTATATTGTTTGTTATGTATAGATGTGTAAGGAATAAACTTTGTCTGTAGTTAGATAATTTGAGGAAATTCACTTATTTGAACATAGTTTAGAATAAAAATTTCTTCATTTTTGTTTGGTATTTGAATGGAAGTTTGATTTTTGTATTAGTATAGACAACAGTGAGGGGATGGAGGACTTGTGATGTGGAGTTTCAGCCTTACTTTGTATTGGGTGATTTGTGGGAATCTTTCAAGGAATGGAGTGCATATGGTGCAGGAGTGCCTCTTGTGCTTGATGGGAATGATGGTGTAGTTCAATACTATGTTCCATACTTATCTGGGATCCAATTATATGGTGAATCTGCTAAGCCAAGGTTATATAAATTTCCTTTAAATTTAGTTACAATTGAAATATGCAATCTTTTTTGCAGTAAATTCCACATATATTTTACCTGGATAGACAACGTCCTTATATATTTTCACTACATTTTGTCTGGTTTCGGTCTATCTATTTGATAATTACTGTGTTTTTTTAGAGGGGGGGAAGAATCATTGTATTTGGCTTTACTATATTGGTTATGCTTTTCAAGTTGTGGTATTGGTGTTATTTCTTCTTTTCCATACGCAGATTGGTATCTTTCATTGCTTTATACTGAACTGTATTCTATAGTGTATTATAGCTTTATTTGATCCATATTCTCATTTGGACATTTGCTTGTCTTTCCATGAAAGCATGGTGTCTTTTTATTTATTATTTATTATCATTTGTTAAAACGAGAATCTATATACTATATTTGGCATTGTTAGATTAACTGGTGCAGATTGATGATAGCAACTGCTTCCAAAACTCTGCTTACGGAGAGTGGTTTAATATATTAACTTGTAACAAAGTTTACTTGTGTGATTAGGCTAGCTGGAGAAGAGAGTGAGAATGACTACTACAGAGATTCGAGTAGTGATGGAAGTAGTGATTATGAGATAGGGAAAGGCATTAAATTTTCTAGGGAACAGTGTAGTCGATTCAGTTTGACAAATGAGATCCCTTTTCGAGTGCGCAGCTTGTCTATAAGTGATGAAAACTGTATGCTGCAAGAAGGCTTTTCCAGCGATGATTGTGAAACCAGGAACTCTCGAGATCACCTACTGTTCGAGTTTTTTGAGCAGAAGACACCTTATAGTCGTGAAGCCTTAGCAGACAAGGCCAGTTATTTTTATTTGCTATTATTTGATTAGATAGGTTTTATTTTTAAACTGACACTGCTTTTTATTTAATTTTTATTCTCTTCTGCTGTTGGGTTACAGATATTTGACCTATCTTGCAAGTATCCTGGCCTGAATACATTAAGAAGTTGCGACTTACTACCCATCAGTTGGATGTCGGTTGCATGGTACTAATTGATGTTGATCTCTATGATCTTTTCTCTTTAAAGGGTATTACGACAAGTGTTCATTTTCTTTGATTTTGCCTTTGTAGGTATCCCATATACCGAATACCTACAGGTTCTACATTAAAAGATTTGGATGCATGCTTTTTAACTTACCATTCCCTTTGCACACCCATGGAAGGTAATCTTGATCTTTTTTTATTACCGTTTTCTTTCTGCTGCTTTTATTATCTTGTTCATAAATTCAACCTTGATTTGATAGTAAGGCAGTGAACTAACTTTGACAGATTATGTAATAATTATAATGTTCTTTAATGTAAGATTTGAGAAAAATTAATGTCTCCCTTTTGGATTTTGTACGAGTCACCTATATAATGTTGGCTCTATCATACTATTACACATGACTGATATTCAGCAATATCTGCTACCTATTATTCCAAAAACTTTACTGTAGATCAAGTTCCCTCATCCCCTTGCATTATAGGAGCAAATTGATCAGTTGTAGTTGTTAGGTCTTGAATCCTTTATTGTGAAAACTTAAATCAGTGGCACTTGTTTTATCGAAGTCTAATTTCTCCATATTGAAAGGCTGCAAACTCTGATACACTGCACATTTATATTTCTTACTTATCACATTCCATCAGAAATTCTGCCTATGTCTCCTTTTAGTTTTCTTGCGGCTTATGGTAGAAGGGATGATTTTTCATGCATTCTAGTCTTTTAGATTTTGGGGTCAGGGGTTTTGTGTGACCGTTCCCGTGTCTATGGTTTGCTTCTGCTACGTGATCTATGGTTGTCTAGCTGATGCTTAAATCACCAAGTGGCTCTTACATTTTGAACTACTGGTAGTGGTCGTTTTGTCTGCTTCAACTTTTTTCAAGTTAATATCTTCTATAGTATCTTATAGATGCATTTTGAATCTTTTTTGTCTTTCATCCATATGCATATTTGAGATTGATATAAAGTTACATCGTCTAGTGCATGACATATATGATATGGTTTTGACACTTCCTCGATGCCATTGATGCTGCTATAACAAAATTTTGAATTGTAGTTCAAACTAATGCACCTTACAACATGTTTTGGTGTGCTTTTTTCCACAATAGATTTCCATCGAACTTTTTAACTTGACCCTTATTTGGCATTGTAGGTAACAGAAATGGACAAACACCATTTTTAGTATATCCCGACGATGCTAATGGCATCCCAAAGATTTCGTTACCTGTTTTTGGAATGGGGTGTTACAAGATGGAAGGATCCATATGGACACAGAATGGTGTGAGCGAGCATCAACATGCAAATTCCCTTATGCAAGCCACGGAAAACTGGCTAAAACTGCTTCAGGTATACCACCCAGATTTTCAGTTTTTTGCCTCACATGGGATGTACCTCGGGTGAAACAAAAAGATAAACCAGTGTGTGATTTTCTTCCTTTTCCGTGTCTGAAACTTGCACCTCCAATGCAGTCAAACTGAGGTTAAATGCTTTAAATTTTTGGTACGGTGATGGCATACCATTCGAGAGAAGCTTTTTTACTGGATCGGATTTCCTTTACTTGCAAAGAAAGAAATTGAAACAGTTAAGAGACCTATAGACATTGTTAAGTGGAGAGCATAAAAAAGAAGAGAGTTGAAACTTTATGGCATAGATAAAGCCTAAAGACTGAACTGTGCAACCCCATATGAAAGCAAGGGATATGAAATATGATATGGTGGCAATTGAATTGAGCCATTGTCAAAGCTTTCTTATTATACACTATTTACATTTGGATGATACCAGGAAATAGGGATATATTTATAGGTTCCTTTGAATTATGATGTGGTTGATGTACGCCATGGCTAAACTTGGGCTACACCCCTTGATATGATAATATAAGAATTGTTTTGGATGGTAGCTTTAAATGCATTTGTTTGTTTGCATTTAGAACATGAAAGTGGGTTATGGGTCTACCGTAAATATGCTGTTGGTTCATCCAACAGCAAAACAAAGCACATGCATGTATGTTTCATGGTTTAGGCATCAACCTAAAAGATTAGCTTGTAATAGCCTTGGACGTAGACATCATAACGCATGCATGTATGTGTGAAGGCACAAGTATGACATTCTTTGTGCTAATCTATGATTAGGCAATTGTTTTTATGGTAGGTCTGATTTGTTTTTGGCGAAGTTATTAGTTGGCTCAAGAGGTAACCAACGTTCGTTGGACTCGATTCTAATATAGGGAAAAGGGTTTATAACATATTTTAACCCTCCCAAATATGTCAGCTCTCTCACAGACCATTTTTTTTAAAATAGTGAATTTCTTTTATACTACTTTTAAGTTTTGGCCCTTACCAAACGCTGCCCGCAGTCTTTTCTGTTACCAAAAATGAAAGATTGAAGTGGGAGTCATTTTCATGTCATTAAAGTGCTCAGAATTTTGAAAAAGAAAACAAATAAAAATTTCAGAATATAATATTTTTACTATTTAAGTAATTTTAGTGAACATATCTTTAAAATAAAAATATTTATATTTTTTCTTAATTTTTTAGAAACAATAGGCATAAGTATTACTTTTTAAAATAATTATTAGATTATTATTTAGTGTATTTATCATGTGTGTTTGTCGATGTTGGTTATACATTTTAATTGATTTTAAATTTTGTTTTAAAAAAAATAAAGGTGCCATCACACTTAAATAAAAAATTGGAGGTGGCTATACTTTCTTTTCTTTTTTTATTTAGTAAATAAAAATTGTGGCACTTTAATAATATTTTTTTAAAAAATTAAATATCAAAATGGGTCACACCCTACAAATTTTGCTATAATATTTTTCAATACTGTTTGACTAGTTGACGATACCACATGGATTTAAAAAAAAATTAACTTTGCTATAATATTTTTCAATACTGTTTGACTAGTTGACGTTACCACATGGATTTTAAAAAAAAATTATTGGTGCCGCCTGACATATTGACGGCACCATATTACAATATAATTAATTATTTTATTTATCATATTATAAAACAGTTGTTATAGTAAAGTATTATGCTACAATAAAATTATGGTCGAGGGTTTGATTTCCACAAATAATATTATTTTGTCAAATAATAATAAAGTAGAATTTACCTTTTGAAGCAAAAATAAAAAATAAAGTGTTATATGTGAAAATTGAACCCACAACAACCTAATTTAAAATCACACATTTTACTACTTAAAACTAAAATAACTATTATGTAACGTAATAAATATAATCACTAATTATATTTTAGTCAAGCGGTATTGAAAAATTTTATTAACGATCCATTTCGGTAATTAATTTATAAGGTGATCTATTTTGATATTTAATTTAATTATTTTAATTATTGGAGTAAAAAAATAGATTATTTGAATTCAATTTTAACCTTTGATGCTTGATTTTAAATAAAATTTTCTATCACCACATCATTGGTGTCATATAATTTAATATTAATAATTCATTTTATTCAGAGGTGAATTTAAAGTGTTGGCAGTGGCGGATTCCTAAAAAAGATTTTAGGTTTTTTTTTAATTTTAATTTATATCTTTTTCTTTACATAGATTAATAGTGAAAAACATCCATAATGGAGATGGGGATAAAATAGTTGATTTCCAATTTTACAAGAAGTATATGATGGAGCCTTGATCATGAATGCGCGAGAAGATTGAGATTATTACTGACTTTTATTCATCTGAAAAGAAGAAAATTAACCTTAAAAGGACAAATTTATATAACATTGTTTTTAAGCCTATTTAGATTTATTTTTTAATGTTTAAAACCAGTGTATTCCAATTACATTGTTTAATGTTCTACGGATGTCATCAAACCAACATCTCTTCTCCTATTTTTACTTTACATTTTATTCAATTTTGATAGTCGACACCCCAAAAAACATCTGAAATTTTGTCTTTAAAAAATTAATTAACTTCATTTCATCATGATCTTATTTTAAAATACAATTTCTTAAGAAGTTTAATTTGGTAATCAAACTTAAATACAAAACACCACAAACAATAGTTGCAATTACTGGAATACAAATAAAAACTTAAATGAATTAATTTAAAAAAAATAGTATCTAGGAACTGATGAGTAAATATCCCTTTTATTTTTCTCCTAGGTTCAGTCTTCAATTTCACGTGAAGACTGTCAGTCAGATCAATTGTCATTAACCACGATCCCACATTTATTACAGACCATCAACCATGCTCCAGAGTTCAGGATTTATGACTGAGCTTGCACCTAAATACATACTGAACCCCAGCTGCCAGCTCTCGAATCAGGCTCCCTAAATACAATGTCTCTAGGCCACCCAAATCTTCAGTTTTTTGCCTCACATGGGATGTACCTCGGGTGAAACAAAAAGATAAACCAGTGTGTGATTTTCTTCCTTTTCCGTGTCCGAAACTTGCACCTCCAATGCAGTCAAACTGAGGTTAAATGCTTTAAATTTTTGGAACGGTGATGGCATACCATTCGAGAGAAGCTTTTTTACTGGATCGGATTTCCTTTACTTGCAAAGAAAGAAATTGAAACAGTAAGAGACCTATAGACATTGTTAAGTGGAGAGCATAAAAAGGAAGAGAGCTGAAACTTTATGGCATATATAAAGCCTAAAGACTACTGAACTGTGCAACCCCATATGAAAACAAGGGATATGAAAGCATAAAAAAGAAGAGAGTTGAAACTTTATGGCATATATAAAGCCTAAAGACTACTGAACTGTGCAACCCCATATGAAAGCAAGGGATATGAAATATGATATGGTGGCAGTTGAATTGAGCCATTGTCAAAGCTTTCTTATTATACACTACATTTGGATGATACCAGGAAATAGGGATATATTTATAGGTTCCTTTGAATTATGATGTGGTTGACGTACGCCATGGCTAATCTCGGGCTACACCCCTTGATATGATAATATAAGAATTGTTTTGGATGGTAGCTTTAAATGCATTTGTTTTTCTGCATTTAGAACATGAAAGTGGGTTATGGGTCTACCGTAAATATGCTATTGGTTCATCCAACAGCAAAACAAAGCACATGCATGTATGTATGTGTCATGGTTAAGACTTTAACCTAAAAGATTAACTTGTAATAGCCTTGGACGTAGATATCATAATGCATGCATGTATGTGTGAAGGCACATGTATAGCATTCTTTGTGCTCTTTTATGATTAGGCAATTGTTTTTATGGTAGGTATGATTTATTTTTGCCTAAGTTATTAGTTGGCTGAAGCTCAATTCTAAAAACTTGAATAAAATTTTAAATTAAAGGTATATTTGTTTAAATGAAAATATCGTTCGAAAAATAAATTGATTTCTTGAAAAAATTAAAATTTTCTAGTATTTGTCTTGTTATGTGTAAAAATATTTTATATTATTTAACATATTTGCTAAAAATTATTTCCAATAATATAATAAATTCAATATCAATTTTTTTTAAATGTTATAAGAAACTTAGGTAAATCAGAAACATTGTTGGCCGCATGGTAATTGAGCTTTTATGTAAGAATCAAGCTTCATCCGATCAATATAGTTGGTCCATTTGCATTCTCGATTACAAGGATTTTCTTTAACTCCATTAAGGCTACTGTAGACTTTGAAGACTTTCCATTATTTTCTTTTGGGTGTATATCTTTTTACCCTACTTTCTAGTTAGAATTAACTCAAGTATTTATAATTGCGCTTTTTCATTGTTGAATTATTATGCTAGGAAAAAATTGGAAGGAAACAAATATTTAAGATTTGACTTTTATATTATTGTAAAGAACGTAATTAATGCAAAAATATTTTCACTATAAAATACAAAATTCCTTATTTTCATTATACATACATGCATATTCATCTGATTCTGAATATATTCGTGCATATTCAATGAGTAATTTAATGTGATTGTTGACTTCTTGTTCTCTTATAAACTGTGATTAGCAATAGGATGACCAAATTCACCATCTATAATTCTACAAATTTAGGGTTTTAGTGTTTTAAAAATAAACCTTGTAGAGTAAGTTTATTATAGACTCCATTTGTTTACTTCTAAAATTTTTTATTGGGAAGAGGTACTATTTTTAAGACAGAACTTTGGGGTAATTAGACGGCTTGCTACTACTTCAAGGGTAGACATCGTGTCAGAGTTTTGTTGCAAAACAGATATTATGGAAGTTATTGAAACAATAAAAGAGTCCACAATGAAGACTTCCAATTGGGCGCTTGTCAGACGGATTTTTCAGCACTTGAAGACCGTTGATCATTGGTTCATACAATATATTCTAAGAGATAATAATAGAGAAGCTGATAAAATGGCTAAATTGGCCTTTGAAAGGGACGAAGGATTACAATTATTTACTAGTTGTCCTAGTGCTTTAGCTTAATTGGTTGTAATTTTATTTTTTCACCAAAAAAACCAAACCAAATTACAAAAAAACCACAAAATTTTAACTACAATGAGACTTAAGCAATAATATACACTTCTTAATAACAACACCCATGAGTAAGTTTTTCCTTTCATATTTGTATTATTTAACGAAATATAATTTGATTTGGATTAATTTTTGTCTTTTGTTTCTTGGGAAATCCCCATAGCTTATACGTGCCCGATATACCAGTGGACGAGCAAAAGCATGCTGCACCAATAAAATCGGCTATTGACAAGTTTCAACTTCTCCCTGAGTTTTTAAAGGTGAATTGATAATTTGGCATATATTTTATGTTAAGGTGTTTATATTATTTAACCGAATAAAGGGTTTTAAAAGGTGACTTGATAATAGGGGTTTGCAACAAAAGGTTTCCGCTTTCCCTTGGTCCTATATATTTATTTCAAAATCTCTCCATCTCCTTCTATATTTTCATCTTTTGTTTGGGCAGAGAGTTTGAGGGAGAAATTTATTTGAGTATAGAGTTTGATGGAGAGGGGGGATTCCTTCTGCAATTTGACTTATATCTTCTATTTTTGCAAATTGATTTTGCAAGAGAGTGACCTGAGGCTGAGGACACTTATAAATGACCTGAGAGGATACGGTGATGTCAATGACAATGTCATTACCATTTTGAGAAAGCTTTTTCACCGGATTGGATTTTCTCAACTTAAAAGGCAAAGCAAAGGGAAAAATAATTTGAAATAGTTAGACCAGAGACCTTTAAACGTTGTTAAGTGGAGAGAGGATCAAAGAAAGGGTTAAATTCTGCTATTATCCCTTTTATTTTGCGAAAGTTTGGATTTAGTCCCTATACTTTAATTTAATCAATTTTAATATTTTCACTTTTTGAATTGGTCAATTTGATTCACTATATTTACAAATTCTATCAATTTGATAGAATTTGTAATTGTTGAGGGTTAAATTTACTAAATTATTTAGAATTAGGATCAAATTGATAGAATGTTTACACATTAATGATTAAATGTATTATTATAATAGTTAAAAAAGCTACATAATTACTTTCATTAACTGTTTTAATGGAGAGCGACCAAAACATTAATAGTTCAAAACATTAGTGGTAAAATTGAAAATTTTATAATTTAAAGATGAAAACAAAAATACACTAATAATTGAGTAACTAATAGTATAATTTATCAAAAAAATATTGATTTGAGGAGAATTACATATACATACTCAATTTTACAATTATATAAGCACGCTTTTCATACATTTTCATTTTAATCCAAATACACGAATCAAACTAATTAGTCCAGACCATTTTATTTCCACCATCAACTCACCTTGTTTTCTTACCATGCACAAACAATTCAAAATACATCAATTTACAAAGAGTTTGGATTATAGAATCATAAACTATAATATTCAAATTATTTGTCGATGACTTTATTTTTTCCTTTTTTTTCCTTCTTTTTCTAGAAATATGGATTGACGTTAGCAATTAAAGCTTGAAACCTTAAACTCTTATCACCATTGGTCCTTTTCCCTTTCAAAATTTAAAAAATAAAATAAAAAGAGAAATGACTTCTCTTTCTATCCACTATCTAATATTCATTCATTCATTATTTTATTATAATGTTATATTAGTTTTAATATAAATAACATTTATAATATATATATTATATTATAATACCTTGACAGTTCATTTCAACTAAAAAACACAAAGGTATATTTTCTTTTTAGGTCCCTTATCTATAATTTACCTTATAATTAAATAATAATTCTTACTTTTATACTAACACGGTTTAATCCTTATACTTGAATTAATCACTAATTAGACGAAAATACCTAACGGAAATTCAATTCGCTACTAAAATAACTCCATAAATATTTATTAAAAATATTTACGAATCTGGTTTACGAAAATGGGATCCCAAAACCACACTTTCTGGCACCATTAACTTTCGGGTCGTTACAGAACATGTTGATGGGCAAACTCTATTTTCAAATTTATGTTGGTTACTGTGGAAGAATCACAATCATTATGTTTTCTCTGATGGCAATATTAGTGTGTAGGATGTGTTGGATATAGGGTTGTCATGGACAATGAATTATGATACATTCAGGTCATTGGTGTTACAGTTGAGTCCTATAGTGGTGACGCTTCATTGGTCCCCACCGGAGAGTGGATGGTTCAAACTTAACACTAATGGGGTAGTGTCCTTGATTAATCAACAAGCATCAATTAGTGATGCTTTAAAAGATGCAAATGCGAATTGGGTATGTGGTTTTTCTATTGGAATATGTAAGGATAATATTTTCAAGGTGGAAGCAAGAACGGTGCTAGAGGATTTGCATGTTGCATGGCGAAAAGGATTTTTACAGGTTGAGGTCAGATGTGACAATGCACTTCGAGTGGAATCATTGTTGGCTGGTGGATCTGTCAATAGCATAACGGTGAAGCTACGTTTAATTCATAGTGTCCTTAATTGTGAATGGAAGGTGCTCATTCGTCATGTTCCTAGATTTCAAAAAACGGTTATTGATCATATTGCAAGGCTTGCAATACTTACTCCTCCAAATTTAGTCGTTTTTGAACAACCTTCAATTTTGGTCTAAAAACTTCTATTAAATTAATAAAAGGAGCTTTCATAATTCTTAAGAGGTATACTTTTTTGTAACCCCTTTATTCTGTTACTTTTTATTAATTTTTTATTTTTATTTTTTAGTAAAGTCATAATAAATATTTTCACTAATTAATTATTAATTATGAAAGCTCCCGAATCTTCCCAACGAACATAATTGAATTTTATATTCAGATATAAAAGAAGTAAAAGGATTTTTCTTCAAAAAAATAATAAAAAAAAGTGAATGGACCACCCGTTTTGCATATAAAAGAATTGGGAAAAAGGTGCTGTGGGAGAAGTGAAAATAATAGACCCCAAATTTTACAAAGTAACAAATCAATCTCAAAAGTTTAAGATGATGTTTGTATTACGAGATAATTTATATTTTGATTGATTTATTTAAAAATAATTAAAGAGTAAATCGATTCTTTCCATTAAAAATTTATTTATTTTGCACTGTTAAAAATTAGTATAGTTGATGAAAAACAAAGCGGTAACATATAGTAAACTATGTATATCTAATGTTTATGCATAAGGGTTAATTTTCAATAGTAAAAATTGATTAAAATTTTTAATAAAATAACTAAATTACTTTTTGATCTAATATGTAGGGACTAATTTTTCCATTTCATTGAGTAGAGAGGGTAAAATGCAATCCGACTCCTAGTATAGAGGCCTCCATGGTGCTTTTACCATCTTTGTACTCTTCATAAATTTGAAATTTAATATTTCTACTTTTATTTTTAAGGATTTAATCTATTTACTTTTTTAGATTTCAAAATTCAGATTATCGTTAAATATATTTCATTAACTTTGTTGGTATGACATTTTGGAATAAAATAAATACTCTCTTGGCAGTTACGTAACTGAAAAATAATATTGTAATAAACCTAAATTTAATAAAATATTTTAACAATATTAACATTTTGATTTAAAATTTTAAATCTAAAAAGTAAAAGGACTAAATTTATAAAAATAAATTACAATGATTAAATTTCAAATTAACAAAAAATACAAGGACTTGTACCATCTCAAAATTGTACTCTGCCTCAAATATGAAATATCTTGGGCTCTCTCGCAGGCCATTTCTTTTTTTAAGTAGTCAATTTCTTTGATACTACTTTTGAGTTTTGACCCTTATCGAACACTTTTTCAAAATTTTCTGTTACCAAAAATAAAAGATTGAAGTGGGAGTCGATTTCATGTCATTAAAGTACTCAGAATTTTGAAAATGAAAAGAAATAAAAATTTCAGAAATTTCAGAATATAATATTTTTACTATTTAAGTAATTTTTGAAAACATATTTCTAAAATAAAAATATTTATATTTTCTTGAATTTTTTAGGAACAACTGGCATAAATATTACATTTTCAAATAATTATTAGATTATTATTTAGTGTATTTATCGTGTGTTTGTCAATGTGATGTTCGTTATAATTTTAATTGAATTTAAATTTTGTTAAAAAATAGGTGATCCATTAAATTTAAATAAAAAATATGTTTTAAAAAAATTAGTTTAGTGGTATAAAAATTGTTAATTTTTTTTTAAAACTCTTTTAAATTATAAATATTTTTATTTTGATATTATAATTTTCTTAACAAAGTGAAAAACATCCATAATGGAGATGACGATAAAATAGTTGATTTCCTATAAAAAGAGCTCCAATTTTACAAGAAAGTATATGATGGAATCAAATGTTGAAGATTTGATTTTTTATATTATTGTAATAAACGTAATTAATGCACAAATAGTTTCACTATTAAATACAAAATTCCTTATTTTCATTATACACATTCATATTGATCCGAGTATGAATATATTCGTGGATATTTAACGAGTAATTTAATGTGATTATTGATTTTTTCTATAAGGAAAAGGAGTTCACCATCCATAAATCGACAGCTTTAGGGTTTTAAAAACAAACCCTGCAGAGTAGGTTCATTGTAGTTCTGCTAAAAAAAAAAATCAAATTCCAAAAAACCACAAAAATTTAACTACAATGAGACTCAAGCAAGAAGATACACTTCTCAATAACAACACCAATAAGTAAGTTTTTCCTTTCATATCTGTATTGTTTAACGAAATATAATTTGATTTGGATTAATTTGTCTTTTGCTTCTTGGGAAACACCTATAGCTTATACATGTCTGAGATACCAGTGGACAAGCAAAAGCTTGCTGCTCCAATAAAATCGGTTGTTGACAAGTTTCAGCTTCTCCCTGAGTTTTTAAAGGTGATTTGATGTTAATTTGGCATATATTTTATGTGAAGGTGTTTATATTATTTAACTGAATTATGGATTTTGGGCTTTTTTTTTTCTTATTATAGGTTAGAGGGTTAGTGAAGCAGCACTTGGATTCATTTAATTATTTCGTTAATACTGGAATCAAGAAGGTTGTTAGTGCCAACGACCGGATTGTATCCTATATTGACCCCGGTATTTACCTCAGGTTTGAAAGTATTTTTGTTTATGTTTTTGGTTATGATTTCTATAAAATATATTTTGCCAACTTGCCGATGTCTGCTGTTATTGTTCTTTTTTTTTTTTTTTGTGTGTGTGTGTATTGTGTGTGTGAAGCAAAATGTAATATTTTTTTAAACAAAGACGAAGGCATTGGGTCTTATGCATTCAAGTTTGAGACCTACAATGTGTAATTATATGTGTAGGTCTCCGAGTCTCATCTCGATGGTTGCCATGGATGGGTCATAGTCAGTGAGTTTGTTGCTTTAGTTTGGATTGTATCGATTTTTAGTCTATTTGTGATGCAATGGTTTATTCTGCATTGTGATTATTTAGACAGTCCGTATGCAGTAGTTTGATACTTGTGTTTATTCATACTTGTATTCCTACTTTCATTGTATTGTTGTTGTTACACTTCAAAAAAAAAAAACCAAAAACAAAAGAAAGGTTCTTTTGGAATGATCACGTGTTACATTTAATTTTTGTACATAATTGTTAATTTCGGATGTGTTATTGCTTAACTATTTGCTCAGTTGCAATCAAATATGAGGAATTTTCTTTTTAGTAACATTTTTTATGGAGAAAACAGCAAGTGGTTTGTTCCTTGACATTCTGGCTATGACTCATCCATCTACAGGGAATTACGTTTCCTTATTCCTATGGTCTGATTTGTATTTGGATTTTTTTCTATGCTCTAATTCAACTGTATCTTGTGTTGCTGTGCAGGTTTAAAGATGTTAGAATTGGTAATCCCTCCATGACGACTTATGAAAAAATAAATCCCCATACATGCCGCCCCGCAGATATGACGTATGTACAAATGATTTCTCTAAATACATGTATAATTTTCCAGGTTGAACTATTTCATATAGGCATTAGTGGAATTGATTCTTTTTGGTGTTTTAACAACTAAAACTTTATATGGAATAGTGAGTTATACATATTTTCTGTTTTGTCTTATTAATATGTTGTTAATTTTTAAGGTATGCTGCACCGATATTTGCCGACATAGAGTACATGCAAGAGAGTCATGGGCAGAGAACTAGACTAGAAAAGGTACACGAGATGCTTCTTTGATGTGTGTATGATGATTGATGCAGAATGATAGGTGCTTTGGATGTAATACAAAATCTGTCCCCTGCAGAAAAATGTTGTTATGGGAAGAATGCCGATCATGTTAAGAAGTTGCCGCTGTGTGTTAAATGGAAAAGACGAAGCTGAACTTGCAAGGCTTGGTTTGTGTTCATTAAACTCAAAATAATGGCTGTTGCTTTTCTAATTGTCTTCTTGTTATTATATATTTGAATTTCATTATCTGATATCAGGTGAATGCCCTCTTGATCCCGGTGGGTATTTTATCATTAAGGGAGCAGAGAAGGTAATTCGGACCATCTTTCACATATCTATTTGCTTTATTATTCACTTCCATGCACACCTATACACTCTCATTCACTATAACGTGCTTTTAGTCGGACGGTAAGTGTCATACATAATGTTCATGATGGGCCAGAAATTTGTAGTGAAGAAGTTGGTGAATCATATATTGAATGGATGAAAATTAAAACAAAGTTAGTGGTGCTGTTCTTCTTTGTTTTCTGGATTTACCTCTTGTGATCTAGTATTTTGAACGGGACCCATCAAAATGTTCTTTATTTTTCTCTGTGGATTGTTAGATAAGACTTTGCTAGGATGAAGTGATGATTTACATGTAGTCACACCTATATAAAAGTATGCCAAACCCATTTGGTTTTTTTATCCTCAGAAATTTCTTATTTTTACCTTTGCATTTCAATGATGACAAGACAGCAACTTTAAAATCTAATAAGAAGAATATGCATTTCAAATTTTATTATTTTTAGCTTAAGAATAATTCATATCATTGTTTTAGGCTTTTCACTTTAAGCATTTGTTTTTCAGACGAGTACATTTTTATGTTCTTTATGAGTTTAAATTGTCCAAAACAGACATACTGACTGCCATATTTATTTTATACTTTTTCTTTTCAAATTCTTCTTCATTGGAACAGCATTTTATTTCTCTCTTTTCTTGGTAGTCTCTTGTTTTTCTGTTATGTATATTTTTTTGTTTCTTGGTACTTCTTTGTCATTGTAATGTCATGATTCTGCCAATGGCTTTCAGATGATTCCAATACGTGAACAGCTAGCCAAGAATAGGATAATTATTGATGCAGACAACAAGGGAAAGTGAGTTTTCTTTCAAATTTTTATGTCTTGCTGACAATTGACCGCTCCACTCCCTTATCAAGTGCATTACTAGAATTTCCTTGGTTCCATATATAACTCTGCTTTTAAAAATTTATCGTCTAGTTGTTCTTAAAGTCAATAGTGTAATTTGTCATATATTTTATTGCTTACAATGATTATACAAAAAATCAAAGGCTTTCTTTGCAATAACTAATTAACATTGGTCTAGCTTCTGGTCATTTAGCATGACTGCTTGTTGGAAATTTGTTTTGAAGTTCATGGAATAGTTAATAAGGGAACAATGACTTCTATTGATGCAGTGCAAGTTTAGCATGTAAAACTTTATATTGCTTTATTATTATTATTATTATTATTATTATTATTATTATGTGTGCAAAACATGAAGTATTTATGCATTCACTTTGGCATATAGGATGAGCTAAATCTTGTAATGGACTTATTGTGTCAACTTGGGACTGTAATATTTTTATTGACATATCTACTTGTTTGATACATCATACATCTATTTTCAGCCATATTAGTTTAGCTGTCATTTTGTTATAGTAGTTTCCATTTCTATCAATTTTCCTACCATTGCATTGTTCTAATTTATGTCAGTTCTACTTGATCCTTGAATTTTACTCATGGAATATCTTCTCTTTGCTTTTTTTTTTTTTGCTCTCTGCCCCCAGTATAACAGCATCTGTAACAAGCATATCGGAAACAATAAAAAGCCAAACAGTTATTCAGATCGACAAAGAGAAGATATATTTGTTACTCAACCAATTTGTGAAAAAGGTCTTGTTGCATCTTACTTTCTCATCTATGTTTCCTTATTTTTTCCCTGAAGAGTTATTCATGTTGCACTCTTAAACCTTAGTTTTACTCAGTATTGTTTTCTCATAGATCCCTATTATGGTGGTCATGAAAGCATTGGGGATGGAGAGTGATCAAGAGGTTATGCAAATGGTTGGTGCTGATCCTTGTTATAGTGCTCTTCTTTTACCTTCTATAGAGGTAAGCTATATGGTTAAGGATATGAACCTGTTCTTATTTTGTATTATTTAAAAGAATGGTAATTGCTTCCTGAAATGTCTTTTGCAAATAGCTTGCATGCTATAGAGGTAAGAGACTTGGCAGTGGGATTAATTTCTCAACTCCTATGGAGATCTTATGTGGATAATGGTGGGATTCTTTAGCTGTCTCAAGATTTCTCAAGGAAATTGAAAAGTTTCTTATGCTAAGTTACTCAGACTTGGGTGTGAGTGTCAAACAAGGGTATGTGTTTGACAAGGTTATATTCAATCTTTTAAAGGTTTCCATGTATTTGGTGGGCCCTTTGAAGATCGCCTCCCCATTCCCCTGTCTTGTTCTGCGCATGGGTATTTCTAGAAAAATGAATAGTCAGAGCAACATAGCTCTCAAGTCCACCCTCAACTATAAAAAGTCACATTTGTTTGTAATGATGCTGAATTTAAATTTCTGAGATGAATCATATCTCATCCGTTTTCCATAGCATTTCCTTGGTGATATTTTTTGTGTTCTTATAACTTTTCAAAAGCATATCCATTCTAAAACCTGCACTTTGTACATATCAATCCCTTTCTACACAATGTCATTGAATGTCTGGTGATGCGTCTATTATTTCAATTTTGTAACATGGTGTGCACCTTCAGGTCTGTTTAAAATATTTTTAAATATTGTATTCTCGGCCATTCTAGAGTTTTCTTGTCTTTACATGGCAGCGCTTTCCTAATTTATTTATTTGTTCCTTTTCAGGAATGTGCACATATTGGCATATATACCCAAGAACAAGCATTGGCGTACCTTGATACGAAGGTTCAATACTCTTTGGTTAGTTTGTGAAAAAACTTAAGAATTTAGCTTTTAATAACTAGATTTCAGTGCACTACACGGAATTGGGAGGTGATTTAGATGTTTCCATGTTAATTTTACTTTAATTTTAGTCTTATCAGCTTTACAAACCGAAATGGTGTATAACTATTGCTTTTTAGTCTTAATTTCGTTTGTGGGTTTACCTTTTGCTATACATTCGTTGCTTTTGTACGAATATGTATACACACATATATCATATTCATTTTTGTTTCAGTACTTCTGGTTGTTTCAAATTTTCAATTTGATTGCTTTCTTTTGCAGAAAACTCAGGTCTTTCTCCTCAGTCTTTCTCTGCATAAATAGCCGTGTTTGCATTATTGCACATATAGATGTGACTGAGAGCTTTCACAAATGAAAATGAAAAAAAAAAGTTACTATGCTGCCAGCATTGTTTTTGTAATTTATGCTAACGAGATAGTTTATTTATTTATTTATTGTAGGAACGGGGAGCTTTTTTGATCCTTCGAGATATCTTTCTTGTCAATGTTCCAGTAGGTTTTGTTTTAGTTCTCAAAATTCAATGGCAGCATTTTGACATCGACAATTATTTTACATATTTCCCCCTTCATTTAGGTGCGTTGCAATAATTTTTGTCCAAAATGCTTGTATGTTGCGGTTATGCTGAGAAGGATGATGGAGGCAACATTAAATAAGCATGCAATCGATGACAAGGTATTATTTACTTGGCAGTCTTTCAATCTACTCATTTAGAACTACAAAGATATACTCTCAACTTAACTTTAACTACTTCTCAAAGTTTCTACCGTGTTATCTTTAGTCTTCCCGGTCAAAGTGCTTTATAACAATTTTCTAGTCTAACCAAGGTCACCTCTAAGCAAAGAGAAAGGCAGATACCCTTAAGATAAAAGTGTTTTGTATGAAGGGTTGCATTGCACATTGATTTATGATTTTTATCTCTAGGAATTGGCTCATCCTTCAGATAACTGCGCTGCTTATTGTCTTTTTTCCATGTTTTTCTTTCCAAGGCAAATCAGTTGCAGTGTGTCATAGATCCTAGCTGTTTCTGAGTTCAAGGAGCTTTTGGAAACATGAAAGTTGATGAATATTTTAATATACGTAAGCTTACTTGTGCTGGCCATTTAAATGGTTTTCCTTTGTTTTGTAGGATTATGTGGGGAACAAGCATCTCGAGCTATCAGGACAATTAATCTCTCTTCTTTTTGAAGTATTATTCATAATTATGCTTTTTTCTCAAAACCTTATTTATTTTCCTATGTGGTTCTCAATGTTACCCACTGTCCCTTTTTGACTTGTTAATGTAACAGGATTTGTTCAAGAAGACGATTAAAAAGGTTGGAGATAATATTGATAAAGCCCTAGCAGCGATCAGCAGATCTAGGGCTTTAGACCCTTCTCGGGTAAGTAGCAGAATCAGTATGTTTAAGCCAAGTGCTTTTCCATGTGCCAATGTGCTTACTAATGATCTATGAAGCAGCACACGTCAACAAGGCCCTCGTACTGGTGTCTGACACAGACACGCCGGGATATGTACAGGATACGGCAAAAGTATTAAAAAAAAACATTAGGACACGGTCAAACTTGGTCTAGACACTTGGACAGAGGATTTCTATGTTTGAAAAATCAGAATAAGTGGTAGAAAATCTTAGTTTTAAACTCAATGAGCGACTGACGGTGATAATGGTGGTGCTTTGTCCGGTTTTGTGCTGTGTTTGTTTTGTATCGCACCCATATTAGATGTCCATGATTCATAGCTAATGATTATTTAAACAATAAGGATTTCTTAGAAAATAACTAATTAAAATTGGTCTAGCTTCTGTTAATTTAGCATCACTTCTTGTCGGAAATATGTTTTGAAGCTCATGGAATGATTAATAATGAAACAATGACTTTTATTGATGCAGTGCAATTTTAGCTTGTAAAACTTTATATTGCTTTATTAATTAGTAAGGAAACAATGACTTTTATTGATGCTGTTCAATTTGAGCAAAACATAGTGTATTTATTCATTCACTTTGGCATACAGGATGAGCAAAATCTTGTTATGTACTTATTGTTTTAACTTGGGACTGGAATATTTTTGTTGACATTTCTACTCGGTTGATACATCATGTATCTATCTTCAGCCATATTAGTTCAGCTGTCACTTTGTTCTAGTTAATTTATGTCAGCTCTGCTTGATCCTTCCATTATAGCCTAGATTTTGTCTCTCTCTCTTGAATTGTAGCTTTTGTGTGAGCTTGACATCATTAGTGAAGGCCTTAAATGGACCCTTTCTACTGGAAACCTTCCTACCAATAGGTTCAGAATGCAGAGTAAAGGCGTGACACAGGTGTTTATTATCCTCTTAGCTGGTTTCTTTTTATCCATTTTTCATCTGTATTTTCTTAGTACAACATAAACTGGTGGAAAATCTTTCATTGATAGACTCTGGGGAGGATGTCCTTTATTGGAACTTTTGGCTTTATGACAAAAGTCTCACAACAGTTTGATAAGTCCCGGAAAGTAAGTGGACCAAGGGCCTTGCATCCTAGCCAGGTGAGTGTGATGTCTGCGGTTGCATTCAAAATACTTTAATATGGGTTATTTGGGAATTGTTACTTAAGCTTTTGCAGTCTGTTACTGGTTTCTGTATATTTATTTTTTTCTCTTAATTCTTTTCTGTTCCTTTAACTTCTATAGTGGGGAATGCTTTGCCCTTGTGATACTCCAGAGGGCGAAGGTTGTGGACTGGATAAAAACTTGGCCCTAATGACTCATGTTACAACTGACGAGGACGAGGGTCCATTGATTTCTTTGGTATGTACTTACTTGAAATTGCATTTGTCTGTGAAGTCGTTGTCATAGGAATAACATCAAGTAATTAGCGAGGAGATATTTCCTGTTGATATCAGCTAAGTCTTTGGTCCTAAGGGCTAGTTTGGCAATGCTTTTGAAAAGTGTTTTTGAAAAGTGCTGTGGAAAATTGTTTTTGAGAAGTGCTTTTGAAAAATTTGGTTTAAAATTTGAGTGTTTAGTATTGCTGTCAATAAGTATTTTTGAGAAATAAAATGTCCATTTTAGACATGTTATTATCAAGTAACAAATATACATTTAAATAATATTTAAATTAGTTAATATTATTATATTTTAGTAATAATATAAAAAAATTATTATAACTTCTTGTTAATATTTTAATATATAAAATATAAATTTTAAATATTTTTAAGCAATAAATATTAATTATTTATAAAATTTAATTAGAATATATAAACTATATTTTAAATATTTAAATATAACTATTAAATATTTGTAATTAGTATTTTAAAAAATATTTTTTTATTTTTAATTAATGATTTTAACACATTTGTTATTAAGTACCAAGAAAAAAAAAGGGAAGTACTATGTTATTGGAGTGGTGAAAAAGTAATTAAGCACTAAAAGTGCTTTTGGGAGGGGAAAAGCTAAAAATTTTAGCTTCTCCTTTTCAGAAGTGTTTTTCAAAAGCACTTCTAAAAAGCTAAAAATTTCAGCCAAAAGCAGCTTGTTCTGCACAACTTTTCTTCCAGAAGTGCTTTTGGAGCCAGAAGTGATTTTAAAAAGCAATGCAGAACTTGCCCTAAAATATAGAAGTTCTTATTTGCTATGGGAAATCCGTTGAGCAACACAATACTACTATATCAAATGCTAGGGATGTTTTCAGTATGGTTCAGATTCTAGTACCTTGTCAACTCTAACCACTTCAAGCTTCTATGTTTCTTAACTTGTCTTATCTGATTTCGGGATGGTTACTTGGTCCGTAGTTTCATCACATTAAGTAATTTCTAATCAAACTTGAAAAAATCTGTGTAGCTTAAAGCAATTTGATATAAAGAAAACTTTTCTTTCCGAGGAGTAATACATATTTCTTGAAATACTTTGACGGAAAAAAAAATACTGTCAGATTTCAGAATATTTAAGTATATCAAATATGATTCTAAAAATATTCTATCCCTAACTTTAAGGCTGTACAGTATCCCTACAATTATTCTGTTTCCTAGCGTAAAGTTACCTTAGTTAGGCTAACTATGTGTATAAATATGTATGTAATCTCTTGTGGAAAATATAATAGAAAATATCCTGTTTTTCACATGGTATCAGAGCCTGTTATTTAGCCCGATTTCTGGGATCTTTTAGCCGATTTCTTTAGCCTGTTTTTTTTCTGACTCCCAACCAGTCCTCAAGTCTATAGAACTTGTTCAAACACAACATGGCTGAAACTGTCAAGACCAGTAACACTGGGGAGGGCTCAGAAATTTCTGTAAACAACTCAAATCCAATGAGTGAGTTTCAGAATATCCAAGTAGCCTACAGGCTAAATGGAAAAAATTATCTGAAATGGTCCCAACTGGTTCGTACCTTCTTGAAAGGAAGAGGAAAGCTGAGTCACTTACTCGGAACTGGACCTAAAGAAGGGGACCCTAAGTTTGATGCTTGGGATGAACAAGACTCTATGGTAATGTCTTGGTTATTGAACTCTATGATGCCAGAAATCAGTGATATATGCATGTTTCTTAGCACATCCAAAGAAATCTGGGAAGCTGTGAAGCAGACTTATTCTAAAGTTCGAGATGCTGCTCAAATCTATGAAATCAAGACTAAGATTTCATCCACTAAGCAATGAAGTCGATCAATCACGGAGTATTCCAATCTGTTGCAAAGTTTGTGGCAAGAGATGGATCATTACCAGTGCATTCAGATGAAGTGCAGTGAAGATGCAGCACTCCTGAAAAGGTTTGTTGAAAAGGATCGAATTTATGATTTTCTTGTTGGACTGAATGTTGAGTTTGATGCAGTAAGAGTTCAAATACTTGGAAAAGAGGAACTACCATCACTAAATGAAACAATTGCAATTGTTCGTGCTGAGGAAGGAAGAAGAGGAGTTATGGTGGAGAACAATCAAGTGGATAGTTCAGCCTTGGTTACTAATGCTGTAAATGAGAGGAGATTTGGCCTGGAGCAGCCAACTAGTGATGATAATAGACAGATAGAACGTACAAAGTCTTTTAACAAGGATTCCGTATGGTGCACCTATTGCAAAAAGGCTCGTCACACTAAAGACAAATGCTGGAAACTCTACGGGAAGCCACAGACAACAAACAAAAATTTTTCAGAAAAAGGTGGACAATCAAAGGGACAAGGACGAGCAAATACAGCTAGACAGCTAGATAAAAAAAACATTTCTCAAGAATTACCTATTGAATTCAATAAAGAAGAAATTGAGAAGTTAAAAAATTTGCTGGGATCATTGGAAAAAACTTCTTCAACAGGTACTTGTAGTTTGGCCTTTTCAGGTATATCCTCTCCTCAAAGTTCTAAAGTCTCAAATATAGATACCAAAAGTTCTTGGGTCATTGACTCAGGAGCTACAGACCACATGACCCACTCTTCACAAAAATTTGTTTCATATACACCTTGTTCTAGTAGTAAAAAAATAACAGTAGCTGATGGTTCTGTGATCACAATGGCCGGTCAAGGTGATATTGTTAAAAACAAAAATCTTACTCTTAAAAATGTTCTTTATGTTTCAAAATTATTTACCAATCTTTTATCCATTAAAAAAATTACCAAAGACTCTAACTGTAAAGTGGTTTTCTATCACAATCGGTGTCTTTTTCAGGAACAGAATACGAGGAGGATGATTGGACATGCTAAGGAAATAAATGGCCTATACTATTTTGAAGAATCCAGTGAAGAAGTTAGTGTTCTGAATTCCTCACCTTTATCTCTCATATCTGAGTCTATTAAAACCAATAAAGACCAAATTTGGCTCTATAACCTTCGCCTTGGTCACCCATCGTTTAGAGTCCTTAAAATTATGTTTCCTTCACTATTCAAAGGATTAACTGTTGAAAAATTTTATTGTGATATCTGTGAACTTGCAAAATATAAACGTACCTCTTTTCCAGTAAGCAATAAAAGAACATCCACTCCTTTTACTCTTGTTCATAGTGATGTTTGGGGGCCATCCACTATTTCAAATATTTCTGGAGCTCGGTGGTTTGTATCCTTTATTGATGATTGTACTCGTGTGTCTTGGATTTTTCTTTTAAAACAAAAATCTGATGTTAGGTCTGTCTTTCCAATTTTTTACAACATGATCAAAACACAATTTGGGGCCGAAATAAAAAGGTTTAGGTCAGACAATGCCAAGGATTATTTCAATCAATTCCTCTCAACATATTTTCAAGAAAGAGGCATTATACATGAGTCATCTTGTGTTAGTACACCCTAACAAAATGGTGTAGCCGAAAGAAAGAATGGTCACATTTTAGCCATTACAAGAGTCTTATTGTTCCAAAAAAACGTCCCTAAACAATACTGGGGGGAGGTTGTTCTAACTGCTACTCATTTGTTAAATAGATTGCCTACAAAGGTCCTTGAACCTCAAAGTCCTATGTAAGTTCTAGCCAAATTTTTTCCTGATTTCAATACCTCCAGTAATCTTACTCCCAAAGTATTTGGCTGTGTCACCTTTGTCCATGTTCATTCTCAAAATAGAGGGAAATTTGATCCACGGGCTGTCAAGTGTGTCTTTCTTGGATATTCTTCCACTCAAAAGTGGTACAAGTGCTATCATCCAGCCACAAAAATTTTTTTTGTAACAGTTGATGTTACTTTTGCTGAACAAGAAAATTTCTTCACTCGTCCTTATCTTCAGGGGGAGATCTGATTCACAGAAGATAAGGACAAAGAATTCTTTCTTCTTGACATTCTAGCTCCTGTCCAGCAACCAAACACTCTCATTCCAGCTCTAAACACTCCCATTCCGGCTCTTGTCCAGCAATCAAACACTCTCACTCAGACCTTGCCTGCTACCCAACCTGCCCAACTTGAAACAATGACCCCTATACAACCTGAAACTGAGCCTAGTACACCCAAATCACCAAGAGGAATTCAGGACACTTGATACGAGATCAAAGGCCCGACAAATGCGTTCCAAACTAAATTGGACCATCCAGGAGTTTGTTAGTAAGGCCTTAGATGCGTACACAAAAGAAAGGGAAAATCAAGATTTCAAATATTGGGAATCTTGGTCCAAGACACCAAATCTTGCAGCCAAAGCGCATTGGATCTCCATTACGAGCATCAACGATTCAATTTCGGTAGGAGATGGATCACAAGCCCAAATTCTTGAGGGCAAGGCCCAATAAGAAGATTCCAAGCCCAATCAAGAAATCCACCCATACTTAGTTGAAAATCAGGCCAAATTGTCAAAGTGGCCCAAGTTGTAAAGTTTTATTTTTATTTATTTATTTATTTTACTTAGTTTAAATGTTTATCCAAGAGTCCCAAATAAAAGACCCTTGGCCGAATTTCCATATTAAAATAATTAGGAGTTTTTTTTTAGTTTTAGTTTTAGTGTTCTAATTAAATTAGGAAAACATTTGAAAGGCCTATTTATATGGTTTGGCCAACCACCCTACATTACATTACAATTACATTGAAAATTTCAGATTTGATTTGAGTGAAAATTCTCTTTGAGTTCTTCAAGGATTTTCTCTTGAGTTTTCTTTAGAAGTTGTTTTAACAATCTTTTTGATTGTGGGAGCCATCTTCAACCTTCTTCTTGCCATTGATATTCTTTGGAGGGGAGATTAGAGCCGTTTGAAGGGAGTTGTGAGATCTTTCGGGATTTCAAGGCTTCTTAGGACTTATCTTTTAATTTCTTACTGTCAATTCTTTCTTTATTTCTACTTGTGCTGGATCATTATCTAATCTATTTTCTGTTCTTATTGTGTTTTCAGCCTTTTTCTATCTTAAGGAATCAGCCCAAAAATCCCCAATTTCTAGGGTTTTTCCATACTCTTTTTGGGTGAAATTAGATTGTCAAAATTTGGGGAAAACTATCTTGGTGTTCAATTGGGCAGAATCACAATCTCCTTGAGGGTTTCAAGAACCCTAACACTTATTTCTATTCTCAATTTGATTCTTTGCTGATTTGGGGATTTTATTTCAGATCTGAAAATTCAAAAATCTAATCTTTTAATTTTCTGTTTCGTTTCAGATCTAATTGTTTAGGGTTTTCGTAGGAGTTTCTCGTGACTTGGCAACTCGATCTTGGTCCGCGCGCAACCCCGTATCATTTGGTATCAGATTTTGGGCGTTTTGGGTGTTCTTGGTTGATTTCTAAACTGATCTCTATTTTTTAAATTACAAACAGCAGTTTTACCCAGAAAAATTTTCGAAAAAAATTCATTTGAGTGGGTAAACGTTTTCTGATTGATCTGAAATTTTACATACATATTTTTGGCACTGTTATTGAATATACAAAAATATTTCCCGCAAAAAAATAAGTCGAAAAAGTCAAAAAATTGAAAAAATACGAAATCCAATAAAAAATTAAAAAAATATTCAGCGGGTTGAATTTGGTGCCCAAATTTTCCAGATCAAAATTAAATATATAAGGACACTCCAGATTTAATTTCGTGATTTTTGGAGATCGGGAACACCTCGAACGAAGTTGTCAAGTTACTCCGCAGTTTTTCGGGTTTTCTGTTTTCAGCAATTTTTATTGATTCTTAGCTGTAGGTTTTCATTTGTTTACCTTTATTCTTCCTTTACGTTATCTAACACCTTCTTGTTTCTTGTGTTAGTAGGATTTAAACGTGTGCACAACTTCTTCCTCGGTGCAACACGAATCAATTGGTGTCTCGTCAGTTTTTGGCATCCTAGTGCAAATTAGGATTCTTTGGTAGTTTGGTTCACACTCTCTAATTGGTTGATATAAACTCTGATAAAGAACTCACAAGATTGAATTCGACCTCATTGAGAATTTGAATTTTCTTTTTGAGTGATTAATGGTGAGGTTTGCTAACTTTTATTTTTGAGTGTTGAGTGTTTATTTTTTACAGGTTTTGAAGATGTCTAAAGGTGATAATAATGATGCACTTATGAAAGTCCAACAACAGTTAGATGGACATACTGCTGCAATCACACAAATAAATGTTACACTTCAAGCATTGAATACTACTTTGAATGAGGTACGAGTGAATCAAAAACATCAATATCGAGATCCAATTAAGGAAGATAGGGATAACCAACCCCAAAGGCGCGGCCCTCGACGTGTCACTAGAATGGATGATGATTTTCATGATCGTGGACAATCATCTTTGGCAAAACCAAGGAGCGAGCAGCAACGAGAACATCTCTTTCATACTCGCTGCCATGTACAAGGTAAGCTTTGTAGAGTTATTATTGATGGTGAAAGTTGCTCGAACATAGCCAGCACGACGATGGTGGAAAAGCTTTGCTTAACCACTACCAAGCATCCACAACCTTATCAACTACAAGGGCTTAGCAACGAAGGCCAATTTAGGGTCACTCAACAAGTGCGCATTGCCTTTTCTATCGGTAAGTATCAAGACGAAGTTGTGTGCGACGTAATGCCTATTCAAGCCTGCCATTTGTTGCTAGGAGAACCATGGCAACTGGATCGAAAAGTCACTCACGATGGTCGTACCAATAGGTATTCTTTCAAGCATCAAGGAAAGAAACTTACCTTAGTGCCGCTCACTCCGGAACAAGTCCATGAGGACCAAATCAAACTGAGAAATTCTGTTAAAACAAGTGAGGAAAAAGAAAAAGAGAATGAAAAAGAGCAAAAAGAGATTGAGAGTGAAAAGGAATGTGAAACAGAAAAGAAAATTGAAAAAGAAGTTGAAGAAAGAAGAGAAAATGAGTTAGAAAAAGAAACAAAAGAAAAAGACGAGGAAAGGCTAGTGAGGAATGTTTCCACTAACCAAGATATGAATTTTTCTTGTGTTGCTACTTTTCAGGTTCCCGAAAGATCGAAAGATAACTTTCAACTTCAATACCTCTCAAATGAAAGACGCTTTCATACGATCAACTTAAGCAAAGATGAAATCACACTACATGATCTCGAAGGTAAGCGAGGTAAGGAAATTTTAGAAACCGAGTCCAGTGCAGATTTGAAAATTATTGATAAAACTTTTGGTGACTTAGTTCTTAAAAGATCCCATCATTTTGATCCGATTAATTGTTACTCTTCGATTGTGGTTGATAAAGTCATTACGAAAAGAAGCGTGATTTGTTATTCTCTTGATTTACCTTGTGTAAAATCCTTGAATTTGTCCAAATCTGTTTTGGAGAATAAGGTAACGAAATTTGCCAAATTTGTTTTCAATTTATATTCTTGCCTTAAACAGTTTATGTGGTTGTACATGAAGTTTGAGTTCCATTTGACAAAGGTTAACTCAACAACGGAGATTCGACTACACTATGCCCCCGATGAACGAAGGTTTGTTTTAAATGAAAAAGGTAAAATCAACCCTTATTCTTTTGCTTATCGAGGTAAGATGCTTGAAACCTTTGAAACACTTTTGTACTCCTCGGATAGTGATAAAGATCGTGTTGATGAACACTTAGATCGAAACGTGCTTGACTGTCCTATTTTATTTATTGATGATCTATCTGTTTTGATGGTTGATAAAAAGATTCTTGTTTTTGATAATGCATGTGTGAGTGAATCTATAGACCGTCGATTAATGCATGGTATGATTATGCAACTCTGTGAACCATGTGAATCTTTTCAAATACCTACTTGTGACGATTATGTTTACCATTTGATTTATTACTCGCAATTTATTCATGGTTTGTGGGAACAATGTGAGACGACTGAATGCCTTAAAACATGTCCATCTTTGTTTCAAATATTTGACGAGGCAGTGGTGAGTAAATTAGATTGTTTGCATGGTAATCTGAATCTGTCCATTCACATGCGTTATACCTGTTCTGTTATGCTTATGATTGGACTACAAGCTTGTTTCCGTTGCTATTTACTATCTCATGGCTATTCTTTTCAGTGGACTCAATTGCCATTAGTCCCGTTCGATAGAGGAAAGTCGAGTTCATTTGATTTTTCAGATTCGAGGACGAATCTTTTTGAGGAAGGGGGGAATGATACGAGATCAAAGGCCCGACAAATGCGTTCCAAACTAAATTGGACCATCCAGGAGTTTGTTAGTAAGGCCTTAGATGCGTACACAAAAGAAAGGGAAAATCAAGATTTCAAATATTGGGAATCTTGGTCCAAGACACCAAATCTTGCAGCCAAAGCGCATTGGATCTCCATTACGAGCATCAACGATTCAATTTCGGTAGGAGATGGATCACAAGCCCAAATTCTTGAGGGCAAGGCCCAATAAGAAGATTCCAAGCCCAATCAAGAAATCCACCCATACTTAGTTGAAAATCAGGCCAAATTGTCAAAGTGGCCCAAGTTGTAAAGTTTTATTTTTATTTATTTATTTATTTTACTTAGTTTAAATGTTTATCCAAGAGTCCCAAATAAAAGACCCTTGGCCGAATTTCCATATTAAAATAATTAGGAGTTTTTTTTTAGTTTTAGTTTTAGTGTTCTAATTAAATTAGGAAAACATTTGAAAGGCCTATTTATATGGTTTGGCCAACCACCCTACATTACATTACAATTACATTGAAAATTTCAGATTTGATTTGAGTGAAAATTCTCTTTGAGTTCTTCAAGGATTTTCTCTTGAGTTTTCTTTAGAAGTTGTTTTAACAATCTTTTTGATTGTGGGAGCCATCTTCAACCTTCTTCTTGCCATTGATATTCTTTGGAGGGGAGATTAGAGCCGTTTGAAGGGAGTTGTGAGATCTTTCGGGATTTCAAGGCTTCTTAGGACTTATCTTTTAATTTCTTACTGTCAATTCTTTCTTTATTTCTACTTGTGCTGGATCATTATCTAATCTATTTTCTGTTCTTATTGTGTTTTCAGCCTTTTTCTATCTTAAGGAATCAGCCCAAAAATCCCCAATTTCTAGGGTTTTTCCATACTCTTTTTGGGTGAAATTAGATTGTCAAAATTTGGGGAAAACTATCTTGGTGTTCAATTGGGCAGAATCACAATCTCCTTGAGGGTTTCAAGAACCCTAACACTTATTTCTATTCTCAATTTGATTCTTTGCTGATTTGGGGATTTTATTTCAGATCTGAAAATTCAAAAATCTAATCTTTTAATTTTCTGTTTCGTTTCAGATCTAATTGTTTAGGGTTTTCGTAGGAGTTTCTCGTGACTTGGCAACTCGATCTTGGTCCGCGCGCAACCTCGTATCAACACTACTCGTCCGTTACTGGTTTACTCAAGGAAGAAGGTACCAGTGCAAGTTCAATCATTTTCTTCTCCTATAAGACCTGAGGTAACTGCTGAACCTACTTTGAATTCTAATATTACAGATTTAGATGATTTTCCTATTGCTATTAGAAAGGGGACTAGAGCTTGTACAAAACATCCTTTGCACCTATTCATGTCTTACAAAAACTTGTCCCATAATCACAAAGCCTTTCTTACTAGCCTAAATTCTATTTCCATTCCTAAAACTGTATTCGAGGCATTAGAAGATGAGAATTGGAGAAATGCCATGAAGGTTGAAATGGAAGCTCTTGAAAAAAATAAGACATGGGACTTAGTGAAATTACCAGAAGGAAAGAAACCGGTGGGATGTCGCTGGGTGTACACAGTGAAATATAAGTCAGATGGTTCTTTGGAGAGGTACAAAGCAAGGTTGGTTGCTAAAGGGTACACTCAAATGTATGGGATAGACTATCTTGAGACATTTGCCCCTGTTGCAAAGATGAACACTGTAAGAGTGTTGTTGTCACTAGCTGCCAACCGAGGCTGGAAATTACAGCAATTTAACATAAAAAATGCCTTTTTACACGGTGACCTTGAGGAGGAAGTCTATATGGATGTTCCTCCAGGATTCAGTCCAAATACAGGACAGGCAGTTTGCAGACTGAAAAAGGCTTTATATGGACTAAAACAGTCCCCAAGGGCTTGGTTTGGAAGATTTACCAAAGTGATGCTCAAGTTGGGGTATAAATAGAGTCAAGGAGATCATACTCTGTTCGTAAAACATTCATCTTCAGGGGGAGTGACTGCTTTATTAGTCTATGTTGATGATATTATTGTGACTGGTGATGATCTAGAAGGAATGGAGAAGTTAAAAAAATGCCTAGTAAAAGAATTCGAAGTCAAAGAGCTAGGTAAGTTAAAATATTTCCTTGGTATTGAAGTGGCACACTCTCGGGAAGGAATATTCATATCTCAGCAAAAATACATAGTTGATTTGTTGACAGAAATAGGCAAGTTGGGCTGTAAACCAGCAGAGACGCCTATAGAGGTGAACCACAGACTCGGAGATGTATTAGAAGATACAGCAGTTGATAGAAGGTCATATCAAAAACTTGTGGGGAAGCTTATTTACTTGTCCCATACCAGACCAGATATTGCCTATGCAGTAGGTGTTGTAAGTCAGTTTATGCACAATCCTAAGGAATCACATCTTAGTGCTGTATATCAGATTCTACAGTACTTAAAAGGCACGCCAAGCAAAGGAATCTTATTTAAAAAAGGAGAAAATTTAACCCTTGAAGCCTATACCGATGCAGATTATGCAGGATCTATGGTTGATAGAAGATCAACCTCTGGTTACTGCACTTTCCTATGAGGCAACCTTGTGACTTGGAGGAGTAAAAAACAAAACTTTGTGGCTAGATCTAGTGCAGAAGCTGAATTTAGGGCAATAGCTCTTGGAGTTTGTGAGTTGTTATGGCTAAAGATTATATTGGAAGACTTGAAGATCAAGTGGAAAGGTCCAATGAAGTTGTATTGCGATAATAAGTCTGCTATCAATATCGCACATAATCCAGTTCAACATGATCGAACGAAGCACATTGAGGTGGACAGACATTTCATAAAGGAAAAATTGGACAGTGGCTTAATTTGCACTCCAATTGTGTCCACTGATGAACAACTAGCAGATATACTTACCAAAGGATTGTTTGGGTAGTTGTTTCAGAAATTAGTAAGCAAGCTTGGAATGGATGATATCCACTTCCCAGCTTGAGGGGGAGTGTCAGATTTCAGAATATTTGAGTATATCAAATATGATTCTAAAAATATTCTATCCCTAACTTTAAGGCTGTACAGTATCCCTACAATTATTCTGTTTCCTAGCGTAAAGTTACCTTAGGCTAACTATGTGTATAAATATGTATGTAATCTCTTGTGAAAAATATAATAGAAAATATCCTGTTTTTCACAAATACTATGGGATGTAGCTCTAGCATGTTGAATATTTACTATGAGAAAAGAACCAAAAAACAATTGATGTATATTTTCAACTTTTTTAACCCGCTTATGAAGTTAATATGTATAAGGAGGGATTTGATCATAAAATAGGAAAGAAATTCAAGAGTAGTGCCTGGATATCTTTTCTTGGTACAAAGAAGGTCCTATCTTGGGGATTGGGGAAGGGTTTGCAAATACTGGGATTCAAATACCAAACTTTCTCAGATGCCATCTCTTAAGGTGATTGCATGAACCAACTAAGGTATGCTCCGAGTTTGAAAGGCTTAGAGTTTCATATCTAAGTTAAAATTGAAAGGAAAGAAAAGCGTAGTAATGATTTGATTGTTGACAGTGGAAGGAGACAGTGACAAGTGCTGTGGATGACCAATTTGGAATTAAAAAAGAAAAGAAAAGAAAAGAAAAGAAAAACCTAATTTGGAGAGGATGAACTCTAAGGTCAAGAATAGTACAAAGAAAAAAGAAAAAAGACGAATTAAATTAACTTCAAAAGAATAAAGTAGTGGGGATCAAGATTGATTATAGTTAAAATTAGTAATAACTAATATGTTATTTCACACATTTATTTTATTATTGTAATTATTTAATTGATAGGATTAAATAAGAAGAAAATATAATAATATTTTTCATACAAGGTTAATTCATGGCTATCATATTGCTATTGAATCTGTCATTATTTGTTCTACGATCATAAAAATTGTCAGAATTCTTGTTGGCATTTTATTTTACAATCTAAAGATTGTTTATTCATTTGATTTGGTTTTATGATTATAATCAATGAAGATGTTAAATCAATTATTTCAATAACTTAAGGCATTATATTTGGTTAGACATTTCAGTCATTAGTTCAACTTGTTTGTAACTAAGTTTAGAAACAAAACTTCAGGAAGATAGTTATTTTGCATCTCAATTCTAACTGACGCATCCAATGGCTTAGTCCTTATCTATATGCCTAGTGATATCATTATCCTGCCTATGTTCACATTTTAAATTCATTGTATTGTCTCTATTGTAGTGCTATTGCTTGGGGGTTGAAGACATGGAGCTTCTATCAGGAGAAGAGCTTCATACGCCAAATTCATTCCTGGTTATGTTAAATGGGCTGATTCTTGGCAAACATAGAAGGCCACAGGTGCTTTTGGTGTTCCTTTGATGCCTAAAACATCGATATACATATATGAAAGTCTCTCAATTCAACTGAAATATAATTTGAAACTGGTTTAAACTCTTGGACAAATGTTTTTTATCTTTGATGCTAGGTTTAAGGCCATACTCCCTAAAGAAGGAAAAAGAAAAAAATGAAGAAGATGGTGCTAAGAAGTTTATATCAGTAAAAATTTATATATTAATATCCAAAGTCAGCTCATCAACTTTAATCTAAATCTATAGCTGTCTGTTACCTATATAATTTTTCTTTTTCTGCTTAATTTAAAGCTATGCCCTTCAGAAAAATTTTGAGATAACAACTTTTTCCTTGCTACCTTTATAGTTGTATTTGCTTGCATTAAATCACTATTGTGTACTAGTGCGTAGATGCGGCTATGTGTTGATGTTCTTTCTTACAGAAATTTTCCCAACTAGTACCTTCCTAAGTTAATAAGGATATAATTCCTGTTTGTTTGAAACTCTGGGGTTTTCCTCTGCTTTAGAGATCTGCCAGACAGCCTTTGCCTTTTGTAATAGCTGAAATTAAGCTTTTAAATCCCCAGAGCTTAGGTTTTTGACAAGAGTTAAGTGAAAAAAGAAGCTGTTATGAACTTATAGTAAGAATTTTTGAACGATGAGAAAGAAGTCTTCGTTTTTTTCAAATATTTTGATATCACTTTTTAATAATGCTCTTCTTCAAAATAATTCTTTATTGCAGCATCAGCTATGCCTTTGTTGCTCCGACTTTTCATTTTCTTAATATGTTTGTGCTTGTCACCCGTTTCCAAGGCTATTTAGAAATTTGTATGTGGATATATACCTCCAAGAATCCTCTAAATATATGGAAAATCTTTAAAAAAAAAAATTTAACATACTCATCTAAGGCCTCTAAATATATGATAGCTTGTTTATTGCCCTGATTTGTTAGGACAAAAAACTTGGTATTATATCATTATATAGCATCTTTTTTTCAGGTTGGAAGGTATCCTTTGATTGCATAGCATTCTAAAACCTTCTCTATTTTGTTTAAACCACTTCTTGATATGAACAACATTTTCTTTTAGTGTTTTAGGAATTATTTTATACTCTGAAATAAAAAGATTTAGAACTTCCTGATCGTTCTTCAATTCCTAAAGTGCATACTTGTTTTGTAAAATTTATGCATATATTTAGTAACTTTGTTCCACCAGTCTAATAATGTCTCTCCCCTCTATGTAGCATTTTGCTAATGCTCTGAGAAAGCTGCGAAGAGCTGGCAAAATTGGTGAGTTTGTGAGCGTCTTCGTAAATGAAACGAAGGTAAAATTTTCTTCCACTTAAAAGCTATGTAACTATCTTGTGTGTTATTGTATAAATTTTCATTCAGTTTGCATAGCTATGCTTTCTGTAGTCTTAAACACCTAATATACAAACTAAGGCCAAGATCAACTTTCAAATGCATCTAGGTAGTCTTAAGCACAAGAATTTTGATTTTAGCTTATGTTTGGAATAAAAACCGTTATGTTTTCTAGTTTATAAAGATCGTTTATTTGTTTTGCTGTCCTCTCTTTTGCTTTTTGATCTGACAATAATTAATGCACTCATCTGTTTTTGTGGGCTGTACTGGTCGCTGATCCAGAAAGTAATAGACAGGAGTCAAGCCCAATGTTGATCTTGTAGTTAGCTTGTTTTTTCAAAGAAATGGCTCTTAGATTGTTTTGACAATTTATTATGTTCTTTATCATATACTTCTTGTAAGATCTCGTATGAGTGATTCTTGCATTTTTGTTGTGGGATAGTTCCCCATCTGTAACTCTGTATCCATGCAAAAGCAGATTTAATGGTGGATTCAAGAGAATCCTTTAAGCTGCAGTTCTTTTGTGAATCTTCAGTGTAACAAGTCTGGTTGATCTCTTTCTTGCTTTAATATCGTCCCTGGTAGAAGCTTCTGTATTAAAATTTGGGTTGCCATATCATTTCTATTACATGGCATTTTTGTTACCCATGTGTATGTCTCATGTCTGTGTAGTTTATAATTTTCAAAACTTATATTTTAGAGGGTAAGTTCAGGAATTTAAAATAAATGGCCTGTGAATAGATATTTAAATCCTCACCTATCATGGGAAATTGAATAAATAACAACTATACAGTAGAAAGTGTAGAAGATAAATCAGTTTATCTCAGTAATTATGCGATGGGATTCTTTACAGAGAAGCTGTGGGGTATATGCTCAAAAACTAGCTTTAAGATGGAGAAGAAAAAGAATTGTGGATGATTTCTTTTTCAAATGCCAGCTTCACCACATAGTTACACGATGTATACATGCATATGCACGCATGAACTCACATATATTAAAGCTAAATCCCACTGTGTTCATGGTCTAATCTAATCCCTTTTAAATTGTGGTGTTCCTGTCTCCATATGTGGTTATATTTGTTTTCTATGATTTTTTTTAAAATTGGACTAGAGTGCAGGTATGACTAGTAGTTTTCATCGTTCCAGCTTTTATTTAAAATATTTACTGATTCTTGAGATTTGAAATTGTTGATCAGAGGTGTGTGTATATTTCTTCTGATGGAGGTCGAGTTTGTCGACCATTGGTAATAGTTGACAAGGGAATATCGAGGATCAAAGAACACCATATGAAGGAGTTGCTGGTAAGAGTTATGCTTCCTATTTTATCCAAAGAGAATAATCTTGGTTGAAAACTAATTCTAAATTTTGTGCTTATCAAGGATGGAGTCCGTACTTTTAATGACTTTTTAGGTGATGGATTAGTTGAGTATCTTGATGTCAACGAGGAGAACAATGCTCTGGTTTGTTTCCCCTGATGTTTTAAAGGTTTTTAATTCTGTTGTTACAATTTATATATATTTGAGTTTTGGAAACATGATTCTCTGTTTTTAGATTGCTTTGTATGAAGAAGAGGTTACACCTGAAACTACTCATATTGAGATAGAGCCTTTCACGATCTTAGGTGTTAATGCTGGGTTGATTCCGTATCCTCATCATAATCAGTCACCAAGAAATACCTATCAGGTTTTTTACATCACTTTCTGATATCTTGAACATGACATAACTGTGAACAGTAATTTTTGCTCTTATCATATCTAAATGTTTCTTCTGTACTTGTAGTGTGCAATGGGGAAGCAAGCAATGGGAAATATTGCATATAACCAGGCAAGCAGTATTATTTGCTATTCTGTTGATATTTTGTTTCCTGCTTTTGAGCAATGAGTCCTTGTATTTCACAAAATACAGTTGCTTGAATTCAAGATAAAATTTATGAAGTTTTCATTAGTCTGATATCATCGTGCAAGTTATATATTATGCTTACCCTAAAATGATTAAATAATCTGATATCACTGTGTGCAAGTTATATGCTCCCACACACATAAAATCTGAAAGATGACTCATGTTTTCTGTGAAATATCTATCTTAAACTAGAGATGGGCTTTTGCCTTAAGTATTTGAGGCATAGGGCATTTGCCTTAAGTATTTATGTTTACGTTTATTTTGTGTCAGTTTCTATCTTTTTAAATTTCTTCAGGATTTCTATCATGGAACTTTGTCCTTGTACTTTTATCAAAATATTCTTTCTTTGCTGAGGCTCTCTTTTGTGCTGTAGTTATGTCGGATGGACACATTACTTCATATATTGGTGTATCCTCAGAGGCCTCTAGTGACAACAAGGACAATTGAACTGGTTAGTAGTCTGTATATTGTACAGCATGATCACAACATTTTTTCCCGTAAATTTACTGCCTTTGCTTTCAGGTTGGATATGATAAGCTTGGAGCTGGTCAGAATGCAGCTGTTGCAGTCATGAGTTGCAGTGGTTATGACATAGAGGATGCTATTGTCATGAACAAGGCTTCTCTAGACCGTGGTTTTGGGCGTTGTATTGTGATGAAAAAGTATGCAACCTTTTCAAATTTGTAATATTCTGATAAAACATTCTAATCCTTCATGGCTTAGCAATCACATATTCTCTTCCACATTCTATGTTGAGCAGGTATTCTAACATTATTCAGAAATCTCGAACTGGAGCATCCGACAGTATTCTTAGGCCACAGAGAACTGGACCTGGTTCCGAGAAGATGCAGGCAATGCCTTACTTTATTCCTGACTGCATGATTAAATACTTGCATTGTCAAATTACTGCTTTTTTAAGCATTTTTTATTTGATGAAATTACATACTTCTTTTAATTACTCACCATTACTATTATATCAGTATATATATTTGTAACTGAAGAATTTTGGAATTGTAATCTTGTATATCATATTTGATCAAATTCCAGTCATATATATATAAATATACAATGTGACTAAAAAAAATGAAAAATTCTTAACTATAAGCCTGAGAATCTTCCATCAGGAGCCTATCAATTGTCTTCTGCAGCTGTCACTTAAGTCACTTAGGGTGCGTTTGGTTCGCTGTATTGGATTAGAGGTGTATTGGGATTAGAGGTGTATTGGATTAGAGGTGTAATAGCTAATCCACTGTTTGGTTGAATGTAATGGAATAGAGGCGTAATAGTAATCTTGTGTTTGGTTGAATGGAATAGAGGTGTAATAGCATAATGGAAAAAACTAAAATGACTAGAATACCCTTAGCATAAAATTGTTTTGGTAAATGATTATTGTTATTGTTATTTAAATTTTAATAAGATTATTATTATCAGTAATAAATATTTTAATCATATTTAAACATATTTATAATTAAATATATTTTAATTAAAATATATAATTTAATAAAATTCTTAATAATCAATATTCTTATATGAATTTACTCAAATCATAATATATGATACTATAAAATATAAATTAACATAATTATTAAATATATTATAATTAAAATATATAATTTAATAAAATTCTTAATAATCAATATTCTTATATGAATTTACTCAAATCATAATATATGATACTATAAAATATAAATTAACATAATTATTATTAAATATATTATAATTAAAATATATAATTTAATAAAATTCTTAATAATTAATATTCTTATATGAATTTACTCAAATCATAATATATTATACTATAAAAGATAATTTTAAATAATTAAAATTAAATATATTTTAATTAAAATATATGATTTAATAAAATTTAAAATAATTATAACTAATAAATTATCTTATATGAATTTGTATAATTTAATAATATATAATTTCATAAAATTCTTGATAATAAATTTTCTTATATGAATTTATACAATTTAAAATAATTAATATTAAATTTAATTTAATAATGATATATAATTTCATAAAATTACTCAAATCAAAATATAACTTGAGAATTATATTCTGGATAAACATAATTAACTTATATTAAGAAAAGGTTAGATGAAATAATCTTATATACAATCAATGTATCAAATATAAATTTTATAAAAATAATTGAGAGACAAACAAATTAAAAATGAGAGCAACTAGGTTTTATGTATATATATATGTAAGTAGTCCATGTTAGGGGCTAGAGAATTAAGAGGCAAAGAGCTATATTGGTTTTGGAATGAAAAAATTGGTACAAACTGCAATTAAAGCTGAAATTAGGGGAAGAAAAAGCTAAAGTCCACAATGTAGGTAAAGGAATTTATTAATACAACAAACATAGATGTTTGTGGGAACCCATGGTTTATTTTTCAGCATCTGCTTATAATTTTGTCATTAAATTTATGATAAAAATTTCTTTTAATTCTTTTTTCATCAATTAATTTGGGGGTACCATTCTAGGCCAATGCCCACATGTCTTCATTTATTGCTATTATTTTGCTCTTTCATCATTTGTGGTTCTCTTGGTTACTTCCCCATCTTTTTAGGTACCATGAATATACCATTCCTTCATGCAAATTTTTATTTGAGCTTAGAGTTAGCACAACTTATTTTAATAATGTTTAAATTTGAACGAGATCTTTGAAAGTATCAAAATCGTTAAATAAAGATCATAATTGATATTAATACAAGAATTGGTACTAAAGTTTGATGTCTTTTTAAATTATAACGATCTCATCATTTTTTGATCCATGTAGTACTCATTTTTTTATATTAATACAAAAATTGGTACACCATTATCTTTAAGTATCAAAATATTTATCAAATACAAATAATAGATTAAAAAAGAAAAATAATTATTATTACATATAATTTAATAATAATATATAATTTCATAAAATTATTGATAATAAATTTTCTTATATGAATTTATATAATTTAAAATAATTAATATTAAATATAATTTCATAAAATTGATTCTCTCCTATCCCATAAGTGAGTAAGAATTGAACTCTAAAAACTAAAAAAAACATAACTATATCGAATTATCATCAACAACTCGATTGAATTTACAACAATTCTGAATTAATTGGAAGTACTGCCTCAATATCTCACTTCAACTAAAAATATAAAGCAAGCATTCAATAACCTCCAACTTCATGTGTCCATTCCACAAGTTAAGGGAAAAAGCAATCTCTGCCAATTCTGGATTTATACGATGCATTGATAAATCAGGAAAAAGAAGGCCATGAGGTAAGGTTGCTAAAAAAATCACAATGAATCAAAAGTAATTTACCTCTCTAGGAAGGCTAAATTGCCAAGAGCACATGTTTCCTCTAAAGCACCAAAAACCAGAAGGTATATTTGTTGACAAGTTGCAGTACTGCCTCAAGATCTTAGTTCAACTACAATATAAAGCAAGCATTCAGCAAAAGAAATTAAAAGCTTACTTGTTCCTCATTTTCTGTATAATGGTCTTTGCAAAGATCTGCCATTTATTCCCTCTACACTCTTTGTTGTCTTCGTTCCCCTGATAGTAGCAAATTTCTAAAATCAAAGCTTAAACTCTAGGTTTTGGCTTACTTATACTACAATTCATTAAACCCTGTCACTGAAAAGCACATCTATAATGTTAGATAAATTTTGTCTTGCATTGGTCACAACCTTGACATTGAGATCACTAGAGATGAAAGTTATATAATTCTAAAAGACAATGCACAGAAAATACCAACCACCTAGTCTTACATCAACATAAAAGCCTAAGTTATAAGAAAAAACAATATTTATGATTAACATTAATAAAAATCAGAAATCAGGTGATCAATCACTAGTTTTTGAACGAAACATGAAATGTATATCAATGAGTCAATATACCATTGAATGAAAATGCAGTGAGTATAGAGATACAAGATCATCAAATCTCTACTTACTCTGCCTATGTCATGAGCACCAATGCCAGAAACTAAACAATGAAGCTGAATGATGTCCATCACTGATCCTATGAATTAAAACCAAGCAATAACAAGTCAACTGTCAAAAAAGAATTAAAGTATGAATCTTAATATCTGAATTCGGGTGCCCACCATGTCCTCCTATGGATACTTTTATGAAATCCAAAGCAGAACCTTTTTGTTACTCTATGTTGGAAATTTGGCAGCAAGTATCAACAGATTTGCAAAGCAAAACCAATGAAAAATCGAAGCAAAAAGAAATGAAAAGAAAGCAGCAAGCAAGACTTGAATACACAGCAAAAATTGTAACTGAACAACCATCTCCATTTCAGTTGCTTTGCTGTTGCTGATCTTGACAGTAGCTGGCAAAGCAGGCAACGTATGTTTAATGTTTTTCTAAGATTTCTCATGTATTAGAGGATTTTTCATGTATTATACATCTATGTACCATTGATGTAAACCAGATCCAGTATCTTATACTTTGTCCAGGTCAAAGTATCCTGGACCTTTGACTCTTATATACTGGGATTCAGACTCAGGTGCGTGTAAAAGGATACTTGGAAGATAGAATCAAGGTGATTATTAGTGATCAGGGAAGTATATGTCCTAGAATTGTTCTTTAAAGCATTCTAAGCCATTGCATTTACGTACTGAAAGCAAACAAGAAACCAAAAAGAAAAAGGGTTACAGGCACTTAAAGTCTACAAGATAACAAGATAACAAACAACAACTAACAGAATGTAGCAAGAGAATCATCTTATTGACTAAGCTGTCCGCCTTTAGCAGACAATCCAATTCATAGAAGTATCATGATTGTGTCTATAAAGAAGAACAGTATGATAGAGAGAAATGGTTTAAATTGTTAGTAAAATATCTTCTTGGTTTTATTGAACTTCTGACACCTCTGCCCACTATACTTGTACTACAATACATTCTTGGCAATATAAAATTGTCATAACATTGTAGGACACAGATCTGAACTCCAAGCAACCAATAGCACAGTTATATACCATCTTGAAAGACTCACCCAATTTAAACTTCAATGAACGTCTATCACGGTAATTTTAAGACCCTGCTTCATATAAAGCATAAAACTAGAGTAGCAGTAACAAAACTAAGGAATATAACAGAGAGCAAAGCAACCACCTACCAGGTTTCGCGATAACCTCTTCTTGAGGCTTCAACATTATCTTCTAAAAGAACGAACCGATACCAAGATTGAAATAAGTAAAGGTTTCAAAACCTAGACATGGGGTCTCATAGGCATAAATTCAATGAAATATTCTAGATAAAAGCTTGGAACATGGAAGTACCTGAAGTATTTGAGCCTCACCACCCAATATTTGAAATGGGATCACAGCATCTTGCTGACTCTACACAACTTTATACCAAAAAGAGACTATTATGGATATATATATATAAGATACATTTACACACACATGCTGAGGCATTTAGACTACACAAGATTAACATTCTAATTTCCACTAAAGCTAACAAAATATTTGTTGTTCACCGAATTCAACACTTATACTAGCTACTTTCACAGTTTGATCACTGAAGTCTTAGGAATAAACAACGTGATATAAAAATTTATTACAAACGGATCAACTTCAACAGTGAAATCAAAGTCAAGTCTATTTAAAGGAACCTCAATCATTATTTCTCAACGATGCGAGTTAAACATAACAGATCAAATGGCATAACATAACCTAAATTCCATTGAAATGCAAGCCAGTTGCAAAGAAACAAGGTTGAGTCTCCTCAGTTTTACCTTAAATTTATCATGAAACAAACAGAAAACCGATACAAGAGTAAAAAGAGTTTTGCGAAAAAATAAAATATTACCTGATAAACGTAGGGTTGAAAAGGAGTAGAAAGAAAAGGGGCAACCATTGAATGATCTCGAATTTGAAATCAAATCCTTGAAGTTTTCGAGGTTTTAATCTGAAATATAATTCAGAAGGGAAAATGAAATTAAAAAACAAAATTCACTGTTCCACTTCTGTTCTTTGTCGAAGCGGTCGATGGACGAGCTGACATTAACTGGTTGTAAAGAAAAAGAAAAGAAAAGGTTGAGAGACAGAGGGAGCAAATCGGTTGAAACTTGAGCAAATCGGTAGAAGGCAGAAGGAAGGAAGAGGAGACGCAATGGGGAAGCCAATCGGGAGGGTAAAACAGGTAGGGTAAAGGAAGCAGCACCTAAACTGAGCTTTGGGGATGTATTACAAATCGGTGGATTTCACCGATTAGGTCAGGAATGTATTACACCCGTAATAGCATTACCATGAACCAAACAAGGGAATAAAGGGGGCTTAAGTGGGGCCCACCGATTAGGGGTGTATTGGTTATGCCAATACACCCAACCAAACATTAATGTTAACGTATGCCCCCTTCCAAAGTTGAGCCATAGCAGTCTAGGATTCTGTTGGTTGTAAAATTCCTCCTATCAAAAGATGGCATTTTAAAACACATACACTTGGAGCCTTTTCATTAAAAGGGATAGCTTTTGTAATAGAACCCTCTAAAATTTTTATTTTCTTACTGAAGGGGTCTACTTGTAGTTGACAGAGGAAGTTATATATTTTCTGTAGTTGTGGAAAACATTATTAGGAGTCTAGGATTGTATCACGTCTTGATTCTTGGCTCACAAAACAGCTTAAAGTTGCATACTTTGTAGCTAAGTTACTTTGACTCAGTTGTAAGTGTTGGATATGGATGTGTTTGGCACAGTTATGTTCAGTTTTTCTGAATTTTTCCATGAATGCAGAGGATCCTTAACTAGCTCAATAACATCTACATGGAAACACCTTTGAAGTAAAGTTTTTTCTGCTTATTCGGAAACTGGTAAATGGTGCACAAGTTGTTAAAAAAACATTTTGCATGTCCAAAGATAGCAAAGGCAATATTAATGGCTCAATCAGTTTTAATTTCCAATTCTGAAAATTTATCTGCTACCTCGTAATATCTTCCTAGAGCCGCTTCTGTCTGCCTCCAGTGGATTCCTTTACATATAAAAATAGATCTTTTTTGTGATTTCCATCAAATTTCAATTGTGAAGATCTTTGTGTAGATATTAGATGATGATGGAATTGCTGCTCCTGGGGAGATTATTAGACCAAATGACGTCCTTCTTAATAAGGTCTCTATTCATACAAGAGGGATTCTTGTATCTTCAGAACCTCTACTGGATAGGTTAGTTTAATTTCTGGCTGGTTCTGTTGTTGTTCTTTTGTTGTTGTGAAAAATTTCTTACCAATTTCCAATTTGCAGTGCTTATAGACCTGCAAAGCAACTGTACAAAGGTCCTGAAGGAGAGTCTTGTGTACTGGATAGAGTTGCTCTTAGCTCTGATCAGAATGGAAAATTATCAATAAAATTTTTAATACGCCACACACGTCGACCTGAAGTAGGCAATATTGATTTGGCTTCATTATCTAATATTTTTCCTTGGAAAACCAGGGTTGACTTTGTTTCCTTTTTCTTGCTATGTATTTGCTCAGCTTGGTGACAAATTTAGTAGCAGACATGGCCAGAAAGGTGTCTGCGGCATTATCATTCAGCAGGAAGATTTCCCCTTCTCAGAGCGTGGCATTTGTCCTGATTTAATTATGAATCCTCATGGTTTTCCAAGGTAATATCTTATATTTTATTTAAAAAGATGTTATGATCTGAATGTCTAGAATCTCAGGCATTCACCCCTACAGCCTTTCTGTAGCTCCTATTGGCTATAAAAGGCAGTTTCTTAGTCTGGTAAACACCTGAGAAAGCGTTCTCTTACAAACATTTTTGTCGCATTATCCATGAACAGCCATTTCTGTGATTCTGTCAGTTTCTTTTCTCATTGAGACATGTTCTTATGCATGAACAACTAAATAACACGATGGGTTGATTTACGCATGATTTTCCCATCCCACCTTCGTAAAAGGAAAAAGAAAAGAGGCTAGTCAGTCATTTCCATAAATCTACATGTCCAATTAAGATGCCTAAACAGCAAAAATGAATGACCGCATTCTTGCTGTTTGGGTCTTAAGAAGGTCTTCATTTTGAGTCTTGGAAAAAGATATTAAGTGAATGCTTACAATTGGGAAGGGAGATGGATCTAACTAGAGCTTTCGTGGGGTGGGATGTGGAGAACAAGTGTTTGACATTGTTGGAACATCAAAGAAGCATTTATGAATTATGGTTTACTTGAGGTGGTTGTTGGTTGATTTAGGAAACTTTTTTTTCTAGTCTGATGCATGTTTTGCTGTGCTGTTTTTTTGGTTCCTCAACTATTGTCCTGGACGACTGACATTTATGCATAACTACAACGAAAGAGGGTATATGTTTAAACAACAAAAAAATTTATGCCTTTTCCGCATGCATGTGTTTTGTGGATTTAAGAAAAGAATTGAGGACAAAAATAAGGTAACAGAATAAAAAGATGTGATTTTGTATATCCATTTTTATGGAAAAAGTTCAACACAAGTTATAGGGAAAGCCATTGAATATGGTATGAAATTCCCTTAATTGATAGTGATCCTTGATTCTAAGGATCTTTTTATTAAAACTTCACAAAACAAAGAAATCTAATCTCCTAAACACAAGCTCTCAACTTGTTGCTTGACGCATATTTATGGTCTCTTTTTTTTTTTTTTTTTTGTTAGTCGAATGACAGTAGGCAAGATGATAGAGCTTCTTGGAGGCAAAGCTGGAGTTTCATGCGGTAGGTTCCACTATGGTAGTGCTTTCGGGGAGCCTAGTGGTCATGCGGATAAGGTTGAAACTATAAGGTTACTTGCTACCTTCCTTTCCCAAACCCTCCACTAATTTATCATTGCAAGCATAGCAAATTTATCATATCCTTACTTTTTCAGTGAAACCCTCATCAAGCACGGTTTCTGCTACAATGGCAAGGACTTCATTTATTCAGGTTTTGCAGCTTACTATCCTTCCCCCTCTCCCCTTTTCTTGAAACTTGGAGCCTACTGCAGGTGTCAAGATTACTAACTTCTGTTAAGAACAGGCTTTTTCTATTCCATTTTATTTATAAGACATTACATAAATATTTATACACATAGTAAGCCTAACTTAGGAAACTCTATACTAGGAAACAAACTAACTCTAGGGATGCTGTCTAAAAAACAGCCTTAAAGTTAGGGATAGTAATCAGTAAAATATTTACAGAATCCTATCTGATACACTTAAATATTTCTTAATTAGTAAACTGTAATCTGACACTCCCCTCAAACTGGGAAGTGGATATCATCCATTCTCAGCTTGCTTACTAGTTTTTGAAACAACTTTCCAGACAACCCTTTGGTAAGTATGTCTGCTAGTTGACCATCAGTGGACACAAATGGAGTGCAAATTAAGCCACTGTCCAGTTTTTCCTTTATAAAATGTCTGTCAACCTCAATGTGCTTCGTACGATCATGTTGAGCTGGATTATGTGCAATATTGATAGCAGACTTATTATCACAATACAACTTCATTGGACCTTCCCACTTGATCTTCAAATCTTCCAAAATAATTTTTAGCCATAATAGCTCACAAATTCCAAGAGCCATCGCCCTAAATTCAGCTTCTGCACTAGATCTAGCCACAACATTCTGTTTTTTACTCCTCCAAGTCACAAGATTGCCTCCTAGGAAAGTACAATAGCCCGAGGTTGATCTTCTATCAACTATAGACCCTGCATAATCTGCATCAGTATAGGCTTCAAGGGTTAAATTCTCCCCCTTTTGAAATAGGATTCCTTTACCTGGCGTGCCCTTTAAGTACTGTAGAATTTGATACACAGCTCTTAAGATGTGATTCTTTGGGGTTGTGCATAAACTGACTTACAACACCGACTGCATAGGCAATATTCGGTCTGGTATGAGACAAGTAAATGAGCTTCCCCATAAGTCTTTGATATGAACTTTTATCAACTGCTGCATCTTCTAGTGCATCTCCAAGTCTGTGATTCATCTCTATGGGTATGTTTGCTGGTTTTCATCCCAACTTGCCTGTCTCTGTCAACAAATCAACTATGTACTTTTGCTGAGATATGAAGATTCCTTCCCGAGAGTGTGCCACTTCAATACCAAGGAAATATTTTAACTTTCCGAGCTCTTTGACTTCAAATTCTTTTACTAGGCATTTCTTTAAATTCTCCATTCCTTTCAGGTCATCACCAGTCACTATAATGTCATCTACATAGACTAATAAAGCAGTCACTCCCCCTGAAGATGAGTGTTTTACAAACAGAGTGTGATCTCCTTGACTCTGTTTATACCCCAACTTGAGCATTACTTTGGTAAATCTTCCAAACCAAGCCCTCGGGGACTGTTTTAGTCCGTACAAAGCCTTTTTTAGTCTGCAAACTACCTGTCCTGTATTTGGACCGAATCCTGGTAGAACATTCATATAGACTTCCTCCTCAAGATCACCATGTAAAAAGGCGTTTTTTATGTCAAATTGCTTTAATTTCCAGCCTCGGTTGGCAGCTAGTGACAACAACACTCTCACAGTGTTCATCTTTGCAACACGGGCAAATGTCTCAAGGTAGTCTACTCCATACATTTGAGTGTACCCTTTAGCAACCAATCTTGTTTTGTACCTCTCCAAAGAACCATCTGATTTATACTTCACTGTGTACACCCAGCGACAGCCCACTGGTTTCTTTCCTCTCAGTAATTTCACCAAGTCCCATGTCTTATTTTTTTCAAGAGCTTCCATTTCAACCTTCATGGCATTTTTCCAATTCTCATCTTCTAATGCCTCGGATACAGTTTTGGGAATGGAGATAGAATTTAGGCTAGTAAGAAAGGCTTTGTGGTTATGGGACAAATTTTTGTAAGACAAAAATAAGTACAAGGGATGTTTTGTACAGGCTCTAATCCCTTTTCTAATAGCAATGGGAAATTCATCTAAATTTTCAGTAGTTTCAGTAGTAGGTTCAGCAATTACCTCAGGTTGTATAGGAGAAGAAGATGATTGAACTTGCACTGGTGCCTTCTTCCTTGAGTAAACTAGTAAAGGACGAGTAGTGTCCTGAATCCCTCTTTGTGATTTGGGTGTATTAGGCTCTGTTTCAGGTTGCTGGACAGGAGCTGGAATGTGAGTGTTTGGTTGCTGGACAGGAGCTGGAATGTGAGTGTTTGGTTGCTGGACAGTAGCTGGAATGTCAAGAAGAAAGAATTCTCTGTCCTTATCTTCTGTGAATAAGATCTCCCCCTGAAGATAAGGACGAGTAAAGAAGTTCTCTTGTTCTGCAAAAGTAACATCCGCTGATACATAAAATTTTTTTGTGGCTGGATGATAGCATTTGTACCCCTTTTGAGTGGAAGAATAACCGAGAAAGACACACTTGACAGCTCGTGGATCAAATTTTCCTCTATTTTGAGAATGTACATGTACAAAGGCAACACAACCAAATATTTTGGGAGGAAGGTTACTTGAAGTACTAAAATCAGGAAAGAATTTTGCTAGAACTTGCATAGGACTTTGAGATTCAAGGACTTTTGTAGGCAAGGAAGGTTACTTGAAGCACTAAAATCAGGAAAGAATTTTGCTAGAACTTGCATAGGACTTTGAGATTCAAGAACTTTTGTAGGCAATCTATTTATCATATGAGTAGCAGTTAAAACAGCCTCCCCCAGTATTGTTTAGGGACATTTTTTGGAACAAGAGGGCTCTTGTAATAGCTAAAATGTGACCATTTTTTCTTTCGGCAACACCATTTTGTTCGGGTGTGCTAACACAAGATGACTCATGTATAATGCCTTTTTCTTGGAAATATGGTGAGAGAAACTGATTGAAATAGTCCTTGGCATTGTCTGACCTAAACCTTTTTATTTCAACTCCAAATTGTGTTTTGATCATGTTGTAAAAGATTGGAAAGACAGACCTTACATTAGATTTCTGTTTTAAAAGAAATATCCAAGACACACGGGTACAATCATCAATAAAGGATACAAACCACCGAGCCCCAGAAATATTTGAAATAGTGGATGGTCCCCAAACATCACTATGAATAAGAGTAAAAGGAGCGGATGTTCTTTTATTGCTTACCGGAAAAGAGGTACGTTTATGTTTTGCAAGTTCACAGACATCACAATGGAATTTTTCAACAGTTAATCCTTTGAACAATGAAGGAAACATAATTTTAAGTACTCTAAACGATGGATGACCAAGGCGGAGGTGATGGAGCCAAATTTGGTTTCTATTGGTTTTAATAGATTCGGATATGAAAGATAACGGTGAGGAATTCAGAGCACTAACTTCTCCACTGGATTCCTCAAGATAGTATAGGCCATTTACTTCCTTAGCATGTCCAATCATCCTCCTCGTATTCTGTTCCTGAAAAAGACATCGATTGTGATAGAAAACCACACTACAGTTAGAGTCTTTGGTAATTCTTTGGATGGATAGAAGATTGGTAAATAGTTTTGGAACATGAAGGACATTTTTAAGAGTAAGGGTTTTGTTTATAACAATATCACCCTGACCAGCCACTTTGATCACAGAACCATCGGCTACTATTATCTTTCTAATACTAGGGCAAGGTGTATATGAAACAAATTTTTGTGAGGAGTGGGTCATGTGGTCTGTAGCTCCTGAGTCAATGACCCAAGAACTTTTTGTGGGTATATCCGAGATTTTAGAATTTTGAGAAGAGGATATACCTGAAAAAACCAAACCACTAGTACCTATTGAAGGAGATTTTTCCAATGATCCCAGCAGATTCTTCAACTTCTCAATTTCTTCTTTACTGAACTCAACAGATGATTCTTGAGAATTCCCTTCTCCAGTGTTGCTGGTTTTGACAGTTTCAGCCATGTTTCTTTTGAACAAATTCTACAGGTTTGAGGGTTGATCGGGAATGAGAAGAAGTTGCCAGACAAAGAAAAAAAATCCCAGAATTTGAGCTAAAAACCTGGCTCGGATACCATGTTAAGAACAGGCTTTTTCTATTCCATTTTATTTATAAGACATTACATAAATATTTATACACATAGTAAGCCTAACTTAGGAAACTCTATACTAGGAAATAGACTAACTCTAGGGATGCTGTCTAAAAAAACAGCCTTAAAGTTAGGGATAGTAATCAGTAAAATATTTACAGAATCCTATCTGATACACTTAAATATTCCTTAATTAGTAAACTGTAATCTGACAACTTCCTATTTCGAATGATGCATTGTGAATATTTCTACCCTTTGATTATAACAAGGAGACAAGAGTTTCAAACCATTTTTTTTAAGAAGTCACAAATAGTTCAAATGGTTGGTTAGAGAATAAATATTGAGAGCTATCTCTATTGGGACCTCATCTTTAGTGATGTGGATTCATCTGTTGCAGTATCGTTGACAAACTGACAATAAGTTGTGGTACAATATCAATGTCTGAATTTATGATTGCTTGGCGATATTAATGCCTAATTGCTTATATGATTATGGATGATATACACAGAAGAGTAAAACAGAATCTAGAATTGAAACTGAAGATTAGAGAGTGGGGCCTAAAAAATGCAACTATGTTTTCTAAAACCAGTCCTTGCCTTCAAAGAATGTGAATTCCCTTGCGATTGTAGCACACAAAATTATTTCTAGAATAGTGGTACTGCTTTTCTTATGTTTTGTGATGTTTCAGGAAGATGATCTGCAGTCAATATCATTGAATAGACCTATATTTTTAGGTCCTTGATGTGAAATTTTTAGTCACTGATATGTACTTCCAAATCTTAGTAGAATCAGAAGCGACCAATTCCTAAAGATTTTTGCCACTGAACTTAAAAAATGGAGTAGAAACGATCTTATGTCATAATCAGATAGGAAGCAGAATAAAGCTATTAGTCGGACTCGCTTGTGAGTGTCGGGTATGAGATGTGTCCTAGATGTGTATGTTCCAACTATTTCTAAAATGTTCATGTTTCTGGAGGGTGCTTGGGGGCTCATATCGCCGTGCTAAAGCTGTTCATGGGCTGGGCTGAGTTTAGGGCCTTGGATGTTCATGTCTTAGCCCAGCCCATATTTTAAATAGGCCTATTTTTTTTGTCTAATCCCATTTTTTGGGTTAAATATTTTTGCTATAACCCTTTCAAACTTTTTGTGGGCCTTCGAGCTTGGGCAGATAGCTTAACCCATGAACCAGTTTACTTAATACCCATGTCCGGATATGTATCCAACGAGCCTGTCAGAGCCAGATGCTTCAAGAACAATAAAAACTTGAAGCAACATATACAAGAAAGTGTAAACTTTACTGTTACGATGATTCTGTATTACTTTTTGGTGCAGATTGATTTGTGATCTTGGATTATTCATTGAGATGCTGGAAACTTATTATTTCTCTGTTCCAGTTTTTCATCATATTAATATAGGTTGTTAATACAATTTCATCCTAATATCTGTGCAAACTTTCTGCAGGTATCACGGGTTTTCCATTACAAGCTTATATTTTTATGGGACCAATTTACTACCAGAAGTTAAAGCATATGGTTAGATTTTAACCTTTTCATTAATTTCTGAAGAAAGATTTTTATGGATTGCTAAATGCTCTATCTATCATAGAACTGAAGCATGGAACAACTATAATTACTCCCGCATTTACTTTCTCACCCTTAAGCTGAATACCAATTTATACCAAGCTAAGTGGCTATGTTTGAATACCATTTTAAATAACATTGACTATACTTCCGATATTTAAAAATAGCCTATTCTTTGTCTCTCTTATCAGATATCACCTTTCGTTTTCTATTCTTGTATTTAACGTCTATGCTAGGCAAGTAAAGTACCTTGATGTCAATAGCGCCTCATGAGAATATTTTTGCACTACAATGTTACTTTGACATGTTAATGTGATATTAAGGCTCAGTATGCGTAGCATTTTATATTTATCTAGCTTACCTGATGGTTGTCTAATACTTATATATTTTCCTTTCCAAATGCGATATGCCCATTAGGTCCTTGATAAAATGCATGCCAGAGGTAATGGGCCTCGAGTCATGTTAACTAGACAGCCTACGGAAGGGAGAGCTCAAAAAGGAGGTTATTTTTGTTACAGATAGATGATTTTCTGTCATGAATTTTACCTTAATAAGTATTAAATGTTGTAATAAGTGGAGGCTTGTGTATGTTTTCTCCTCAGGGTTGCGAGTAGGAGAAATGGAACGTGATTGTCTAATTGCTTATGGTGCCAGTATGTTGATTTATGAGCGAATGATGTTATCCAGCGATCCATATGATGCCCAGGTATTTGATTATGCTTTTGGTGGATGTGAATTATGTTATTGGATTCTACATGCATGTGCTGTTCATGATTTGTTTTGAATTATGGAGCATTGGATTGGAATGTTATGTTTTACTGATTGAGAAATAGCAGCAAAAATAATGCTCAAGGTACTTAGCATATATTGTAATATTTTCCACACGTAATTCACTTAAGAAGTTAAATCCAGCATCAATTCACTTCCGGATATAAATACTCAAAAGTTTGCCTTTTTGCGTACTTGAATTATATCTAGTCTCTTAAGATCACAGGTTGCAAAAGTCACTTTCTTTTCCTAGTCTGGAAAACCCAGAGGAAAATTCTCGTTGATGTTGCTCATATTAATCGTTGCAGTTCACAAATAGCTGTTATTTTCATATTTCTTGACATTGATTTAATTATTACGCTTGAATATCTTTTATCTATAATTTTCCGGTGATGAGGCCAATGAGGCCTTGGCACAGCTGCAAAAGGGTGAGGGTCCGGGTTGAGTTTCACCTTATGTAAATCATGTGTGGTCTCTGTCAGATTTATTTTGGCCTGGCCAGAGTTATTTTGGTTTACGGTATATGTTCAATTTGTACTTTGTAATGGTTCGGATGTAATATCTTTGTTATGGTGCTTTCTTTTTACACTTTTACTGCTTGATTGGAATCAGCTTCAATCTCATAATAACCATCTTTTGACACAGGTTTGCCGAAAATGTGGTTTGATAGGATACTACAGCCATAAGCTGAAAACTGGGTTTTGTTCTTCATGTAAAATTGGAGAAAATGTTTCTAGCATGAAACTACCATACGCATGCAAGCTTTTAATCCAGGTAGACTTTGGCAAAAATTTTTGTTATACAAATGACATGTTTGAAAGTATCACGCCGCACTCTGACCTACTCAAATAAAATATGGGTTTTTTTTTTAAAAAAAGAAAAAAAAAAAGTAGGATGCTTACTGAAATGAAAGGGCATTTGTTTATTGAGCGTCTTTGTTCTATAATGCTTGTCGATGCATATGGCACTTTTTAGTACCACTCCTGAACACATGTAGTGGAAGGCATACATTTCATCTATGTTACTTGGAGTTTAATTAAGTCAGATACGGGTACGTTCAAGTCTTTGAATGTTTTTTTATGGTCTTTTGTGGTATTTAAAGAAAAGTGAAGAATTTCATATGAGGTGAAGTTTTGTACTTTTGTTTGCTTGTTGAAGGGTTGTGTTAGTTATGTCCAACAATGATACAAATACAGATATTGGTTGTCGTTCAATTTGGTTTCTGAATAAAAACATGTTAATGGAGATATAGGAGGTTAATATTGTTTCCAAAGTCATGTCACATTTAATAAGAATACTTTTTCAGTCCCTTTGTCTTTTTTTGACTTCTGTACTATTTTTCTTTTCTTATGCATTCATTGTTTTTTTCCCTTGTTACCTAACATCTTTCCCATTTCATGTCATTTTTTCAGGAACTCCAGTCAATGAATATCGTTCCGTGTTTAAAATTAGTGGAGCGTTAATTTGATTATATGTTTGGATTATTTTAGGTTCTTATTTATCCCAGTATAATTTAAAAGATTGTACCCGATACAAAATAGATGAAAAATGACTTGTTCAAACTTTTATTTGTATATATACATATATGAAAAAATCATGTATTCTAGCCTATTTTATGTGTTGATTGGAGAGAGCTTAAATGAAATAACTACAGCCTCTCAAATGGTACCGACATCTGCTGGTTATGAGTCCTAAATTTTATAGGGAAAAATATTTAGAGTTTATGAGTCGATCATTTCCTTGTACATGATTTGTTGTATGGGGAAATTGTCTTAAATTTTACTTTTTTATGTTTTCAAGAAATTAAATAATTTAAGTTATTTAATTATTGCATTCTAGTCAACTAAAATTATGGTTTGAATTAAATAATTTAGCTCAGGTTTGTATTAAGTAATTCAATTTGATCCGTCCACTGGTTGTTTAACTTGTATAGAAGAAGAAACCTTAAGTTATTATCCAACTTAAGGTATTTTATAATCATAATTAGAAAAATATAGTATTAAACTTTATTCCTTATCACCTTGACAATTGTAGGATACTTTTCCTCGTCAATTTCAATTTATTAAACACAGAAAAGCCATTAATGATCATAAAATAAATTACGAATTTTCTTTAATCATTATTTTTTGTAAAATAAAGCACTCATTACGGATGGATTGTACTTTGATTTTTCCATGTATCATCCTCCTTGCAAAACAACCGTAGAAGCCACCGTCCACTTCTCTTTTGTTACCTGACCTGTTCATTTTTAATTCCCCTTCCAATCTTCATCTTCGTCTTAACCTCCTTTCTATATTAATTAAATACCGTATACTTTGTCTTTCTTCAACCTATGAATTAATGATTCGCCTTAACCCCCTTTTATATTAATTAATTACCATTCACTTTTGTCTGTCTTCAACTTGTGAATTAATGATGCTTTTTCGGGAAGGGTTAATTAGTACTAGTGAAAGCAGCGCCGGTGAAGGAAACGGGGAAATGGGTGTGGAAACTCCGAGTTCAAGGTCCTGAAGAACGCCTTTGGTCAGGCTCCTATTCAACCCCGGAAGCCGCCACCATCGCCCATGACATTGCTTTTTATTCTCTGTCGACCTTCTTCTTTAGATTATTGTTACCTCCCTATGTTACTTCAAACACGTTGCCGAAGTCCTTACAAAAAGCAGTATTAGATGATGGCATCACCGTGATTGCCTAGATTGTGATTGTCACCAGCCCCATTAACGATGAAATCAATGTAAATGCAAACGATACCAATGGTGACTCTTGTGAAGAAGTGAAGAGAAAGGGTCCCTTGGAGCATTTTTGTTGATGAAATACCTTTGTGAATGTTTTTATCTGATATGGAATCCACGATGTACAAAACAGCCCCATTTTCAGAGATCAACTCTGTCGTAACCATTTTCACTTCGAGTTTTGGAAAATGGGAATCGATTTTAAAAAACGAAAACGGGAGTCGCCACCAATCTTTTTAAGTGTGATTGGATCACCTTTAAAACATTTTGTTTTAAAATCATTAGTTTTGGTCCACGAAATAAAAGAATGGCTTCGGGAGTCGGTTACGTACGAGGAAGGATTAGCACCCTCGTAACGCCCAAAAATTGGCACCTAATTGATTATCAAATGTCTTAATGTCAAAAATTAAAAATATTTAAAATAAATTTTGAAATACGATCCTTTTTATGAATGTTTGGATAACTCGAAGTGGATATTAATATTCTCTTGTTCCGAAGAAATAAAATATCACATCCAGCACATAGGACACGACATTTCCAACCTTCGATACCCAAAATCATCCCATGATTTCCAAAACTCATGCATTGAAATTTTAAAAAGGATATTCGGTTATTCGGTCAAACGATAAATCGAAACCCAACGCGTAGGGCACGATTTTCTCGAAATTTTCAAACACAAAATATTGCCTTTATTTGCAAAAATCTTATCTCGAGGTAATAAAATGTCATGTCCAGTAAGTTAGGGTACAACACCTCAAATCTCAAAGAGTAAGCATTATATTTAAAACTCGTATTATGGTTTGAAAGAATATGCCGTTAGAAAAACCGAAACCCAATAAGTTAGAGCACGATCACTCGAATTTCCCAAACACGAAATATTTTCTTTTTATGAAATAATAGCAAATATGAAGTTTAAAATGTATTTGATTTGGAATGGTAATATGCGAATGAGAATATTATGTCGATAAATAATAAGAATGTGAATATACTAAAAACGGTTCGCAATAATCGCATCATTTGCATCTTTTAACTATTTGATATGAATGACCAAATAAGAAAATAACTGACATAGAATAATGTCACAAAAATAATAAGAACAATGATAACAATGATGAAAAATAAACGATTAAAATAAATAAACACAAAAGCAGAATAAAGGAAATAAGAAGAAATTGTCAAATATGATGAAAGAAATAATATATGGAAATGCAAAACAAAGTAACGAGTATGGAAGATATGCATGGTTTCCATGTTATACAAATTATAAATAATAATATAGAGAAGCCAATACGTAAATCAAAACACACCTAATAATAATACTCCATCCAACATTTCTAAGTAAAGCTTAATATAAAAAAATCTATTTGAATGTTAAAACCAATAATGCAAAGGAAAATAAAGTGGAAATCAAGAATGTAAAAACATTTTAAAAGCAAATTATATGTATATAAACAAATGATACATGCAAAAATTTGAAATCATTTATAAAAATAAATAAGACATAAAATATAAAGTTCAACATATAGGTGAATTCTAGAATAAGTATTTAAAGGGGAAATTTAAAGTTGGTGCTTTACAAAATAATTTAAAACCAAGATTTAAAAAAGGATAAATATATATATAATATAAATTATGTACATAAAAATAATAATGTGTACCTATATAAAATTTTAAAACGAATAATGCACATATTAGCAAGTTATAACATAAATGAATTATATAAATGCAACCATATAAGAATATACAAAAGAATATACGAATGACATACTATATAATATAAAATCAATGATTATATAAAATAATTTGAAACAAGATTTATTTATCAACAATTAATAAGATACATAAAGCATAAAACTTAATATAAACATTGTATAAATAATAATAATAATATAGGCAAATGTTTGAAATAAACAAAATATAATTTAAAATTGGGAAACAAATGGTATACATAAATAGATTTAAAGGGAAAAATATAAACATGTTTGCAAGGGAATTTAAATAAGTAATTCAATTAAATTATGTATATATATATATGTATATAAATATCAATGTATAAATATCATATTAATCTTTAAAACATAGAATCATAAGAAGAGAATTTTAAAATGGACAAATTATAAAATAAAACAATCTCTTTTTTAAAAAATAATAATAATATATATATAAACAAAAGTATAAAATGACAAAATAGAACAATGCAAAATCAGTAAAATAATCTCAAGATAAAGACGAATAATAAATAAATTTTTAAAGAAAATAAAAGAATTACAAGAGAAAAGAAAAACATAAAAAAAATACTCCATTAAAATAAAAATAAAATCGCAAGCAAATAAAATGATTAAAACAATACTGAGGACCAAAATACGATGCGCGCCATCCAGTATAGTCCGATTCATGCGTTCTGCCACCCCATTCTGCTGTGGTGTATCTCGAACAGTGAAGTGTCGCACAATGCCCTCATCTTGACATACTTGTAGAAATGGATCATTTTTGTACTCAGTACCATTATCTGATCGAAGTCGTTTGACCTTTCGACCTATCTGAGTCTCCACCATCTTCTTCCACTTCAGAAATGCATCCAAAACTTCATTTTTCTTTTCATTAGATACACCCATACTTTTCTTGAATAATCATCAAGAAAAGTGACAAAATAGTGCATACCTCCCAAAGAAGCCACTTTGGTAGGTCCCCACACATCACTGTGAATATAGTCCAGAATTCCTTTCGTATTGTGAATTGCTGAACCAAATTTTACCCTCGTCAGCTTGCCCAGAACACAATGTTCACAGAATTCCAATTTGCAAGAATTTGCACCTTTCAACAAGCCTTGCTTCGCCAAAGTCTGCAAAGCTTTTTCACCAGCATGTCCCAATCGCCTATGCCATAACCTGGTAGCCTCTGAATCTGCATCTTTCGCAGAAGCTGTTGATGTTGATCCAATAACTGTACTTCCATTTAAATAGTACAAGTTATTTCTTCTAGTGCCTTTCATCACCGTCAATACCCCAGCTACTACCTTTAGTAATCCATCTCTCAAAGTGATTGTGAGCCCTTTAGATTCTAGGGCCCCTAATGAGATGAGATTTTTCTTCAAGCTGGGTACATAGCGAACATCTGTCAGAACTTGGATTGAGCCGTCATGGTTCTTCAATTTGATTGTACCTACACCCATTGTCTTACAGGCACTATCATTGCCCATAAAAACAACTCCACCTTCTAGTTCTTCAAGACTAGAAAACTAGTCCTTATTAGGACACATATGGTAAGTACATCCCGAATCCAATATCCACTCATCCGTTTGACATGCCATTGCCATGCCAACCAAGCTAAAGTCTGACTCCTCATCATGCTCCGCTACACATGCATTAGAAATAGACTTGCCCTTTTGTAACTTAGGACAATTCTTTTTCCAATGCCCTTTCTCACGACAAAAGGCACATTCATCTTTGGCGGGTCTCCCTTTGGACTTACCCCTTCTACCAGGTTTGCTGCTGTGTGAACGACCTCTTACTGTTAAGACTTCTGCAGTTGTATCTCTGTGATCTCTTTTATCTTTCTTTCGAGTCTCAGATCTATACAACGCACTACAGACTGCATCAAATGTGATTGAATCTTTCCCATGAAGCAATGTGGTGGTAAGATGATCATATTCATCAGGAAGGGAATTCAACAACAATAATGCCTTGTCTTCATCTTCAAATTTCTCATCCAAATTTAGCAAGTCTGCTAAAATTTTATTGAATGAGTTCACATGGTCATTCATCGACATACCGGGTGCATACGTGAACCGAAAAAGTTTCTTTTTCATATAAAGCCTATTTTCAAGACTGTTCGTTAGAAACTTTTCTTCCAATGTATCCCACAGCTTCTTCGCTGATGTCTCCCTCATGACGGAGTACTTCTGCTCTTTGGCCAAACATAGGCGGATTGTACCACACGCCTGTCTATTGATCTTGGCCCACTCCTTGTCATCCATCTTGTCAGGTTTTTCTTCAAGGGCTATATCCAGCTCTTGCTGACATAAGACATCCAGGATCTCACACTGCCACATACCAAAATTATTGGTACCGTCAAATTTTTCTACTTCAAATTTTGCATTTGTCACAGTAGTCCTTGCTGATGACGATGCTGCTGCCATTTTTTTCCTCAATCCCAACTACTGTATACGTGAACAGTACCATATACGTGAATAGTGCCGTATACGTGAATAGTACCGTAAACGGTCGTATTCCTCAAGTACAAACCTGGCTCTGGTACCAATTGTTGCGCGGAAGCATGTGAAAGAGTAAAATTATTGTACTGAAAAATCACACTAAGTTCAATTCCCAGGAAAGAGAGGTGGATCACGAGGATCGCTTACATACCAGATCTTTCCTAGCCAGAATATCCCTCTATCGTAATTTAATAGCACAATAAATCACTACAATGACACTTGCAAAATATGCAGAACAAAAATAAAGAACACTAGAATTTTAACGAGGTTCAGCAAATTTTGCCTACGTCCTCGGGCACTACCAAATATATTTCACTCCAAAAATACAAGTGAAAGTTTACAAATAGGGAGAGAGAACAATTGCCTTAAGTAGAGAATGGCAAGTGTGGGATGAAGAAAGTAAGAAATGGTTAGGCCTATTTATAGTTGAGGTTTAAGGATCAACTTGCAATGTCCCTATACAATTAGGGACCAAAATTGCAATTATCCCATGCCAACTAATCTTACTTTCTACTTTCGGTGCCTTTCGGTGCCAACTTTCTGCCACTATTCATCTTTGAAAAGTCAAAGATTGTAGGTATCCAATAGATACTACAGCCATAAGCTGAAAACTGGGTTTTGTTCTTCATGTAAAATTAGAGAAAATGTTTCTAGCATGAAACTACTATACGCATGCAAGCTTTTAATCCAGGTAGACTTTGGCAAACATTTTTGCTATACAAATGACATGTTTGAAAGTATCACCCCGCACTCTGACCTACTCAAATAAAATATCGGGGTTTTAAAAAAAAGTAGGATGCTTACTGAAAATCTAATGGCATTTGTTTATTGAGCGTCTTTGTTCTATAATGCTTGTCGATGCATATGGCACTTGTTAGTACCACTCTTGAGCATATGAAGTCGAAGGGCATGCGTTTCATCTATGTTACTTGGAGTTTGATTAAGTCAGATACGGTTACGTTCAAATCTTTGAATGTTTTTTCATGGTCTTTTGAGGTATTTAAAAAAAATGAAGAATTTCATGTGAGATGAAGCTATGTACTTTTGTTTGCTTGTTGAAGGATTGTGTAAGTTATGTCCAACAACGATACTAATACAGATATTGGTTGTCAATCAATTTGGCTTCTGAATAAGAACATGTTAAAAGGAGATATAGGAGGTTAATAGTGTTTCCAAAGTCATGCCACATTTAATAAGAATACTTTTCAGTCCCTTTGTCTTTTTTTAACTTCTGTACTTGTAAGGCCCAAATTTTACCCGGGGCCCAATAAACAAATAAATACAATATCCAATTACAACCCAAATATTAAAACCCTAAAAGCCCAATTAGCCCACAACATTAACTAATTTTCAGTAAAAAAAAGAAGAAAAAACCCTAGCCACCTCCACTTGCTCCACTTACACATGCAAAAGCCAAAAGAAGAAAAAACAAAAAAGGGGGCAGAAAAGAAGCAAGAAAACAAGGAAATAGATAATAGCAAATTCATGGTATTTCGGCTGAAAAGCCTGAAATCTCGGATTTTTTGGGTACAAAAACAAGAATATTGTAAAAGGGGGGATTCTTTTTTTGATCTGAAAAAAAAAGAGATTGAAGAAAAAAAGTGTAATCTCTCTGAAGATTTTTCTTCAAAAAAAACAGCAAGCAATACAAAAAAAAGAGATAATAACAAAGCCATCAAAAAAAAGAAGTGCAAACCGGCTTAAGGTTTTTTCTTTTCTTTTTTTTTTTTACTTTATTATTCGAATCCATCTCTTCTCATTCATGTATTAAAATATATCAAGGTATATATATATAAGAAACAAAAAAAAAACCTTTTTGAAATTTCTAGCCACCGTGCGCGGTGGCCGGTGACGGTAACCGGCGGCGGCAGATGGCGGCGGACAGAGCTGGAGTTTGGTCGGAGGGAGAAGGCCTTGAGAGAGTTTGAGAGAAAGGGGTTAGTTTTTTTTTTATGAAATGGGAAAAATGAGTTTTTTTTTTTGAGGAATTTTGACATATATAGCCCCATCAAAACGACGTCGCTTTGGGTTTAAGCCACTAATACCAAAACGACGTCGTTTTGGCTCTTAACCCATGGCCGACTCGCGACCCGACCCGCTCCAACTTCAGGATCCGCGTGTTTTCATTGGAGGGGCTATTTGTGCGTTTAGCCCCTCCGCTTTTTATTACTTCGCAATTAAATTATTTTTTATTTTTAATTTGGCACCAAAACTTGTCGCAATTTTCAATTTAATCCTAGCTGATGCTGTGCATTTTATAAAGGGGGTTATTGCACTTTAGGCCCTCTGTTGTTTCACGCCCATTTAAATAGGCCCTTTTTTTTAAATTTGCCCCAAAACTTTGTTTTTAATTCGAATTTAGTCTCTTTTTTAATTTAAGTTGATTTTTATATTATCTTTGCTACTTTAATTTTTAATATTAGTTCCAATAATATTATATATATGCTTTTAGATACACTCTTTTATTTTCTTTTATTATAAATATTATTATTTTATTTTATTTACGTTATTATTATATCGTATCGTTTTTTTATCATATCATTATTATTTTTCATGTACACATTATTTATATTATTTTCATGATTATTATTGTGTTTATTTTTACTACTATTATTGTATTTATTATTAGTATTAGTATTATAATTACTATTATCATACTTATATGTATATATATTTATATTGTAAAGTTATCAATCGTTATTTTAATAATATCATCATCTTAATATTAATATGTACTTATTTTTAACATATATATGTATATATATATGTATATATTTATGAAGTATTATTAATAATTGTTTTGTAACATTATTATTATTATTTCTAATGTGTATGTATTATATATTTTTAATACTATATTATGTATATATTATATTATATATGTATATATAGTTATTATATTTTTATGTATATATTTTTAATATCACATTATTCATATGTTTTTTTTATATATTATCCCATGTAAATACTTTCAATTCTATATTATGCATATATTTTTGTCTCTATTATATATATACTTTTAATATTCAATACTATTATTATGAATATGTTTTTGGTATACGTATGTATATATATATTTATTCATATATTATTATCATTATTTTCTACGTTGCATTATTATTATTAATTATTATTATTATTATTGTTATTATTATTATTTTTATCATTGTTTGTGCTATTTATTTATTTACGTATATATCATTTACTTAAGTTTTTATTTTACTTTTCATTATATTTGATCTGTGATTATTTCGCGTGTTAGCTAATTTTTGTTATTCTCGTCTCTTATTTTATTTTATATTAATGCATCTATTATGCTCATGTATATTATCCCGTTTTTTTATTTTATTTCGATTTACAAATATCACTTTATGATTTCTAATTCTCTAAATCTAATTCAAGTTAAATTAGTGTATTCCAAGCCGGTTTATAATTATTCGTTTAAAAATTCTTTAAAACGGAGACGATGTTCGATGTTTAGCAATTCGGGGAATCGTGCCCTATCGTGCTGGGTTGCAATTTCTTGTTTGCCCAAAATAATCGGATGTCTCTTTAGAATTTCGTTCATGTTTTCTAAAAACTTTTTAAAACGAAGGAAATGTTCGACGTTCGGCAATTTGGGGAATCGTGCCCTATCGTGCTGGGTTGCAATTTCTCGTTTGTGCAAAATAATCGAATATCCCTTTGGAATTTCATTCACGTTTTCCAAAGCGAGACAATGTTCAACGTTTGGAAATTCGAAGAACTGTGCCCTACCGTGTTGGGTTTCGATTCTCTCGTTGGACTAAATAATTGAGCATCCTTTTGCGGTTTTCAACATATAAATTTTTGAAGTCAAAATTCATCATGTTTTCGAGAGCTTAAAGGATCATGTCCTATCGTGCTGGATATGATGTTATATTCCTCTTAGGCAAGAGAATTTTGATGACTAACTTGAGTTACTCAAATGTTATCAAAAAGGAATCACATTTCAAAAACATTTTTTAAAGCTTAGACATAAAGACAGTATTTAATCGATTTGGTACCAATTTTGGGCGTAGTGAGGGTGCTAATCCTTCCTCATGCGTAACCGACTCCCGAGTCCGTTTTCTAAAATTTTTGTAGACCAAAATTGTTGTTTTAGTAAATCATAAATATTTTATTAAAATAACCAAATTTTTAAGTGATCCGATCACACCAAAACAAAAGATCGGTGGCGACTCCATGCATTTGTTTTTCAAAAGTCGATTATCCCTTTTTTTAAAAAAATTTAAAATTTTTAAAATGAGGAATGGTTTCGACAGCACTGTTTTTCTTTTCTTATGCATTCATTGCATTTTTCCCTTGTTACCTAACATTTTTCCCATTTCATGTCATTTTTTAAGGAACTCCAGTCAATGAATATTGTTCCGCGTTTGAAATTAATGGAGCCTTAATTTGATTATATGTTTGGATTATTTTAGGTTCTTATTTATCCCAGTATAATTTAAAAATATGACTGTTTTAATTACTATAAAAAAATTGTACTCGATACAAAATATATGAAAAATGACTTGTTCAAACTTTTATTTGCATATATACATATATGAAAAAATAATGTATTCTAGCCTATTTTATGTGCTGATTGGAGAGAGCTTAAGTGAAAAATAATTGCTGCCTCTCAAATGGTACCGACACCTGTTTGTTATGGGTCCTAAATTTTATATTTAGAGGTTATGAGTCGACCATATCTTTATACATGATTTGTTGTATGGAGAAATTGTTTTAAATTTTATTTTTTATGTTTTCAAAATAATTCAAGCTATTTAATTATTGCATTCTAGTCAAATATAATTAGTGGTTTGAGTTAAAAAATTTAGCTCCAGTTTGTATTAAGTAATTCAATTTGATCCGTCCACTGGTTGTTTAACATGTATTGAAGAAGAAACCTTGAGCTTTTATCCAACTTAAGGTATTTTATAATTTTAATTGGAAAAATAGAGTAGTATTAAACTTTATTCCTTTATCACCATGACAATTGTAGGATACTTTTCTTCTCCGATCCATTTTTTCCTCGTAAATTTCAATTTATTAAACACACAAAAGCCATTAATGATCATAAAACGAATTACGAATTTTCTTTAATCATTATCTTTTGTAAAATAAAACACTCATTACGGATGAATTGTAGTTTGATTTTTCCATGTATCATCCTCCTTGCAAAACAACTGTAGAAGACACCTTTCACTTCTCTTTTGTTACCTGACCTGTTCATTTTTAATTCCCCTTCCAATCTTCATCTTCGTCTTAACCTCCTTTCTATATTAATTAAATACCGTATACTTTGTCTTTCTTCAACCTATGAATTAATGATTCGCGTTAACCCCTTTTATATTAATTAATTACCATTCACTTTTGTCTTTCTTCAATTCTTTTTCGTGAAGGGTTAATTAGTACTAGTGAAAGCAGCGCCGTTGAAGGAAAAAGAAGACGGGGAAATGGGTGTGGAAATTCCGAGTTCAAGGTCCTGAACAACGCCTTTGGTCAGGCTCCTATTCAACCCCGGAAACCGCCACCATCGCCCATGACATTGCTTTTTATTCTCTGTCGACCTTCTTCTTTAAATTATTGTTACCTCCCTATGTTACTTCAAACACGTAGCCGAAGTCCATTCAAAAAGCAGCATTAGATGATGGCATCACAGTGATTGCCTAGATTGTGATTGTCACCAGCCCCATTAACGATGAAATCAATGTAAATGCAAACGATACCAATGGTGACTCTGGTGAAGAAGTGGAGAGAAAGGATCCCTTGGAGCATTTTTGTTGATGAAATACCTTTGGGAATGTTTTTATCTGATATGGAATCCGCAATGTACAAAACAGCCCCATTTTCAGAGATCAACTCCAGTTTAAAAATCAAGTTGGATGACTACCTTAGTTTGTGAAAAAACTCAAGAGACCTTTGTGCTAAAATTCAACAGAGTAGCACATATGTTGGCCACAGAAGGATTTAAAAAAGGGGAACAGTGGGACATGAGGATTGGTGGAGGATCTCTGTAAACTAGGCCGATGAGCGTTGGAGATGAAAGCTGGAAGCCGGAGAATCGAAGAGCGGAAAGAAGAGCAGATGAAAGGTTGGGAGCATTTAAAAGGAAAGTGTTTAATTATGATGTTTATTATGTCTTTAGAAGACTTTAGAGCATACTGCTTTTGTTTTTGCTGGATTGGGCCTCGTCTGTTCGGGTTCTGTTATTTTTCTGTTTTGGGCCTTCTGCATTGGGGCTTTGTTTTTTCTATTTTGTTAAGTTTGTTTTGTCTGTGTTTTGGACATATGTTTGGGTTTCTCCAATAAAATCCAGCAGAAAATTTATTCAAAAAATAAAAAAAAATAAAAAATTGGAGGTCTTCCAATTATACAGTGATATTATAGTTGTTATTTTATGTTTTCGATTCATTTTAGTCAATATTTGTTGCAATAGATCGTGATTGTAGTAAATATGACAACCAAATATTCATCTTCATTTTAGTCTTAATACGATACAGCCAAACATACAGGAAACAGACATACATCAATCATCAGGAGCTGACCACCAACAAAAACAAACCTTCCCGTATATACTTAGGACTACACGGGTTTCCATTTAAAGTAAAACCTTGCCGTCCCAACATTTTCCACAATATCCTCCCCTGTATTTTGGTCTCTTCCTGTAACCACCTCCAGTTTTGCTGTATATAAATCTTCATCACCATCATTTCTATAACATGTTTGTGCATATTCGAACCCGAATGGCCTTACGCTCCTCTGGTACTGCTTATCCTCCAAAAAAAAAAACCAAAAGAAGAAGAAATCATTAGAAAATAAGATGGCAAATCAAAACTTAAAATAACAAATACAAACTCACGGTTTGATGGAATGCCTGCCAATCTACGTGGTTGGCTTCGGTCGAAATTCTGTCATAGGTCATCGAATAATCATGCCCAAACAACACATGAAAATAGAAGGAGATAATGAAATTTTAAAATAAACATAAACATAGAAAGAAAGTGGAAAGCTTTGTTATTAACCTCTGCTCCCGCTCAATCAATAAGCCAGCCAAAGAAAGCTACTGGTATGTAAGGGAGAAGACATACACCACTATGTGTTGCAGCATTATATATATTGCCATGCATGCATCTTTTCCGCTTACATTCCACTCCATTCTCACTCACATCCCACTCTGCATTCTACTCTACTTGGCGTTCTACTCTTCACCTTCACCATGGTTCATATATACGAATTGCATGTTATAGCTGATCTTCCTCCTAATTTGGAAATCGGTAGGACCGACAGAACAGTGGGAGGAAATATTTTTACCTGAACCATTGCTCCTATTTGCCCCCACTCTTCTGTCGGTCCTACCGATTCGATATTAGGAGGAAGATCAGCTCTAACACGCAATTCGTAGTTATGAACCATGGTGAAGGTGAAGAGTAGAATGTTAAGTAGAGTAGAATGCAGAGTGGGATGTGAATGAGAATGGAGCGGAATGTGAGTGGAAAAGATGCATGCATGGCAATATATATAATGCTGCAACACATAGTGGTGTATGTCTTTCTCCCATACATAGCAGTAGCTTTCTTTGGCTGGCTTATTGATTGAGCGGGAGCAGAGGTTAATAACAAAGCTTTCCACTTTCTTTCTATGTTTATGTTTATTTTAAAATTTCATTATCTCCTATTTTCATGTGTTGTTTGGGCAGAGAGCTTTCCACTTTCTTTCTTTGTTTATGTTTATTTTAAAATTTCATTATCTCCTTCTATCTCCTTCTATTTTCATGTGTTGTTTGGGCAGAGAGCTTTCCACTTTCTTTCTTTGTTTATGTTTATTTTAAAATTTCATTATCTCATTCTATTTTCATGTGTTGTTTGGGCAGAGAGTTTGATGGAGAAGTTTGTTTGTGCAGAGAGTTAGATGGATAAGTTCATAACAGCTTCTTCTTTCACTTAACTCTTGTCAAAAACCTAAGCTCTGAGGATTTAAAAGCTTAATTTTAGCTATTACAAAAGGCAATGGCTATTTGGCAGATCTCTAAACCAGAGGAGCAATGGTTCTGCATATAAATCATATTATAGAAATGATGGTGATGAACATTTATATGCAGAACCATTGCTCCTATTTGCCCCCACTCTTCTGTCGGTCCTACTGGTTCGAAATTAGGAGGAAGATTAGCTCTAACAATCAATTCGTATTCATGAACCATGGTGAAGGTGAAGAGTAGAATGCCAAGTAGAGTAGAATGCAGAGTGGGATGTGAGTGAGAATGGAGTGGAAAAGGTGAAGATGCATATACAGCAAATCTGGAGGTGCCTACAGGAACAAACGAAGATAGTGGGGAGGAAATAGTAGACAATTTGGGGAGGGGAAGGTTTTAGTTTAAAAGGAAGCCCATGCAGTAAGTATATGCCGCTGAAGATAAAGAAACAGAAGCCTAGCTCGTATCGAAGCTCCTCTTATGTTTCATGTATGTTTTTTTTGGTGGTGAGCTCCCTCGTATGTTTGATGTATGTTTGTTTCATGTATGTTTTTGTTGATGGTCGGCTCCCTCTTATGTCTTCTCCCTTACATACCAGTAGCTCTCTTTGGCAGGCCTATTGATGGAGCGGGAGTAGGGGTTCAGAACAAAGCTTTCAACTTTCCTTAAATTTTCATGTCTATTTCAAAATTTCACCATCTCCTGTCTATTTTCATCTGTAGAATGGTCAATTTGATAAGCTGAAGACTAAAGGAAGAGAGAAGATAATGGGAGGGCTTTTGTTTGGTTCTCTGTGCAAGAAGAAAGAAGAGAGAAGATGAATAGTTTAAAAGGAAATGAAAGCGTGAAAAGATTAATTCTTTGAAGTGGAAATGGAAGTAAGAATTGCTACAAGTAGTGAAAATGCTTAAACGGGAATGGATGTTTTTCCAGTAGAATTAATAATGTTTTAACTTTTTTATTTTATTATATTTGAATTAGTATGTAAATTAAATTTAAAAATTGTATTAATTATAAAATTTTATGTTATGAAAATAAAATTTTTTAATTATAATAGTAAAAATATTAATATTTTATATGTATATTAAATTTTAAAATATATAAAAATGAATAAAATATATTTTCGTACTGTGTCCAATCATATTTGTGTCTGTATCTGCATCCATATTACATGTCCGTGCTAGTTAATAATTATTCAAACAATTAAAGGATTTCTTAGCAAATAACTAATTAAAATGGGTCTAGCTACTCGTAATTTAGCATCACTGCTTGTTGGGAATATGTTTTGAAGCTCACCGAAAGATTAATAAGGAAACAATGACTTTTATTGATGCACTGCAATTTTATTAGGTAAAACTTTATATTGCTTTATTTCTATGGGTAAACTATTATCTTTATGTTTACTTTTTAATGATAATTAACAAAAAAATATTTGGTTTTAAAATTTTAATATAATCAATGAAACATAATTCACACACATGAATGATAAAATTTGACGTGATTAAATAAAAAGTGAATTTTGTTATATTTTTAATAATGAATATAAGTAAAATTGACATTTTAATGCCATTAAAAATGTGTCAGATAAATATTAGATTAGATATTCGATATTAATAATCCATATATATTAATTGAATTAGACATTAAATGACTATCATACATAATCTTAATCAAATAATAATAATAATAACCGAGTGTTTAAGACAATTTTGTTGTATTTGTTTGTTCTATAATCCAACTATGGTAGGTAAACATGATGTAGGTTCATCGTAATCCCATCCAGTGGTTTTAATTTGCTCTAATGGAATTGAAAACGAATCGAACCTTTTAACTTCTTCTTCTTCTTCCTCATCATCATCGGAAATCGACTTTATTTCCAAAAAAAATTTGGGTCGATTTTGGAGTTCCAATCAATATCATCGATATACATATCTGCTGCATTACTTGGCAACTTATTTGTGTAAGGAAAACGATGATAATATTCCCAGAATCACTGTTTAGCTTCTTGAAAAGCTTTTAAACCAGCTGAATCATCCCATTCGAATACTTTATCGGTTTTGAACAAATTATTCTTTGATTCAACAAATCTTTTCCATGGCATTGCACCCACTTTTATGTAGAATTTTTTCTCCCATGCAGGTAATGGTTCCCATGAATTACCGTTATCATTCGGTTTGGGACGAGTAAATTTCAGATTGTAGTACCTTTCTCGGCGATTATGATATCTTCTTTGATAGTATGACATGATTTCTTGTAATCCAAACAAATAAATGAATTGGAATCGCTAATGATATGAATTTACAGCAAGGGAACTTGTTGGGTTTATATAAATTATTAGAGTGGTGACTCAATCCTTTTTGGAAAAGGAATTCTAATTTCAGTCTGATTATAATTTCTATTTTCTAAAAATTTGTATAATGAAATTATTAGAAAAAAATAATTATATATGTATTGATATTCTTATTAAATGGGCTTTATGAGTTAAATAACAATCAAACCAAGACTGAAAGACTTAACTGCATCACGTCTTGGGAACCATTTGAGTAAATTTCGGTTTGGAATAAGTTGTTTTGAATTTTTATTTTTCTTTATTTTCACAATATAATTAGTGTTTAAAAAAAGGATAATTTCATGTTCAAGCCTCAATGTTGCTTTTTTTTTCTAAATTTGATTTTTTATTGAATTTATAATTTTTAATGATAAATTTTGTAAATTTTTAGTTTAATTTGATAAATTAATACAAAATAGTATTTAAATAATAATTTGGTAAAAATAAAGTTTAATAATTACAAATTTAAGTATAAATAATAATTAAGTAAAAAAACTTGAATAATTATAATATTTAATATAAATTGAGCTTATTTTGTTTTCTTAAATTGTAATTATTCAGATTATCTCGAATTTAAAAATACATTATTGAAAGTAGACCCTGCTGGTATGGGTCAAGCCTATTGTAAACATGTATATTTTACATAAAAATCCAATCTCTGACTTTACCCTGAATTTATTTTTATTTAATAGGTTTATATAAGACAAATAAACACGTGAAAAGCATCATCAGAATGGGGGAAGAATACTGAGCTATTCAATCTGGATTTTAGTCACGATGACGAATATAAGGGCAGCTGTTTTACAGCAAGGATAGCATCTAAAGAAGAAGATGAAGTAACAATTATTGGAACTGCTAGATTTTTCTTCAACTGGGAAAGTGGAAAGGCTGTTTCTGAGTCAAAATAGGTTATTTATTTATCCAGAAATGCTTTGTAAAATGCGAATATATATAATCAGTATTGATATGACATTATAATACAATACATATGATAAATTTGCTATGCTTGAAATGAACCATTACAGGGGAAGGGTTTGGGAAAGGAAGTAGTAACCTTAGAGTTTACATAAACGGACACTTCACACTAACTGCAGCATTTGGAAAGTAACCATTATTTTTAACACCTCTATGCCTCAAATACTTAGGCAAATGCCCATCTCAAGTTGAAGATAGAAATTTCAGTTTTGATGTGTGTGTGAGCATATAACTTGCACACAGTGATATCAGATTATTTAATCATTTTTAAGATAAGCATTATTTATGGAAAATAATGAAAGCTTGTTTCAGACTAATGAAAACTTCATGCAAGAAACTGTATTTGAAAAAAAACAATATCACTGCTTGCATGGTTATATGCAATATGTCCCATTGCACACTACAAAAACAGAAGTCACAACTTGTGCCTTAAGACTTGGTCATGTTTAAAAAGGTGAAATATCTATAAATTGTAACAAAAGAATTTTAAACCTTTAGAACATCAGGGGAAACAAAACTAGAGCATTGTGATACTCAACTAATCCATCACTTAAAAAGTCATTAAAAGTACAGACTCCATCCTCGATAAGCCTAAATTTTAGAATTAGTTTTCAAACAAGATTATTCTCTTTGGATAAAATAGGAAGCAACTCCTCGATAAAATAGGAAGCAACTCCTCGATAAAATAGAAAACAAATACAACCAAATATGAAGACAGGAGCACAACAATTCAAAAGGGATCAGTTAGACCATGCACACAGTGGCATTTAGCATTAAAATATGTGTGTTCACGCGTGCATAGAGGTGTGCATCGGCCGGGCGGCCCGGCCCGGCCCGAAGGTCCGCCCGAAAAATGGGAGGGTTTGGGTAAAAATATAGGCCCGAAAAATGAGCTTGGACAAAAAATAAGGCCCGTTTAGAAAATAAGCCGGGCCTCGGGTAAGATTTTTTGACCCGGGCCCGGCCCGATTTTAATATTAAATTATTTTTAAAAAATTTTTATTTTTATTTTTAATTAACTTTAGTATTTTACTTTACTCTTTTTGTTGTTTTTAATGTTATTTTAATATTATAAAACTTTTGTTATTAATATAATTTAGTTCTTAATTTAATTTTAATTTGTTTCAATTTTTAAATTTTAATATAATTACTTTTTATTTTATTTTTAATTTATGTATTATTTTAAGAATTATTTTAGTCTTATTTTTTATTTGTTTTTTGTTTGAATATTTGTTTTTATATTTTAAATGTATTTGATTTATTATATTTTAAAGTTTTTTATTTAATAAAAAAAAGCAAAAATTTTTAATATGACCGGGCCGGGCCGGGCCGGACTTGGGCCTACCATTTTTCCGGGGCCAGGCTTGGGCAAATTTCTAGGCCCATATTTCAGGCCGGGCCGGGCCCGGGCCTTGAAAACGGGCCAAAATTTTTTATGGGCCCGGCCCATGCACGTGCATATGTATATAAGTAACTATGTGGTATAGCCGACCTTTGAAAAAGAAATCATCCACAATTTTTTTCCTTCTCCATCTTAGAGCTAGTTTTAATACTATTTATGTAAATTTTTTCAAATAAATAAACATATTTATAGTTTTTTTTAAAATTTTTTTAATATACTTAAAAAAGATAAATTTTACTTTCAATTTTAATGCTTAGGATGTTGTTTTGGGTTTAGAGTTATTAATATTTACTTATAATTAGCTATTTATTTTAACTTTTTTTATTCATTCACAACATTAAAAATAAATAAAATGTTAAAATTTGTCATAAGTCTTTGTACTCTTCACAAGTTTAGTATTTAGTCGTTGTACTTTTATTTTCAGAAATTTAGTCTTACACATTTCAGATTTCAAAATTTAAATTAACTGTTAACACTATTAAAATTATTTTGTTAAATTCAAAGTCATTACAACATTATTATTTTTAGTTACATTACTACCAAGTGAGCATCTTTTTTATTTCAAAATGTCACACTAATAAATTTAACAAAAAAAATAGTCATTGTTACAATTGGACCTAAATTTTGAAATCTGAAAAATAGGACTGAATTCCTGAAAATAAAAATATAGGGACTAAATTCCAAATTTGGAAAGAGTACAAGGACTGATGGCATATTTTAACCTAAACAAAAACTTAGTTCTTGCAAAACAATGAATTACAGAATTACCATATTTTCACTTAGCTCTCTCCGATTAAGTGTACATTAAATATGCTAAGATACAACATATCTATATATGTAAATGAAAATTTGAACAAGCAAATTGTAAAATCCTCCATTTGAGGTAAACTAATTACTGCTGCTCCTATGCCTAGTCCTTGTACAAGCACAACTGAAAGGATGAAAGGAGTGAGTAGGTGATGATTTATGTGGTAGTGATGGCATATCATCCAAATCGATATCCGAAAACGAAGAGTATTCAGCAAAAACCTTGTTATCTGTTTTGCAATAATTACAAGCCCATTTGATAACATAACCTGCCACCTTACATGGCAACTTGGCACAACACCACACAACTGAAAGAGGGCAAAATATGCAGAAAAAACAAGCACTGCAACAAAACTCTACTAAACTCTCACTGCACTTGGACTTGGATGAAACCTGAGGAGAAGAAGAAGAAGACGAAGAAAAACTTGCCTTTTTCATTGCGATTATGTTGTTTTTTCCAATCAAGGTACTTTTCTTTGTTCCCAAGGAAAAAAAAAACTTGTTTTCCATTTTCCTGCTGCTGATTATAAGCATCTAATGCCAAAGTTGAAGCTTCAACTTCAAGATATTTATCCATGGCTGAAAAAAAAAACCAAATGGTGAAGCAATGAATCTTACCTTTGCATGGAACAACAACCAATTCTGAGAAAAGATGGAAACTAGACATGTGACAACAATTTTCTCTTTTTGGCTGTGGGAATTGATGGAATATCTTGGTTTGGAGATATTGCAGAGTCTTTTTTTTACTCATTTGGTTCGGGTAATCGTCTTTAAAATGTGACATAGTATAATGCAATGCTAGAGGATGTGGATGGCAGAAGATTGGAGCATATATTAATCTAGGATGTTATTATATAGTTGAGATTCCATGTGCTGTTTTGTTATCTTTTGTACTCAATGTTGGTGGAAAGGTAAAAACTCATCTTGTTTTGTTTTGTTGTTTGCAAATGCTATGGCTGGGAAGTATATGTGCACTTGCTGTCCATTGGAGAGAATTCTAGGAAGGTTTTTGGGTATGCATGCAAGTGGTCCGTCTTGAAAGGTGTTACTTTATAAATAGTAATTTAGTCATTTTCAAAATAATCCGGTAGGCTACTCTTATATTATTTCAAAGTATGATCAATTTTCTTATTTATTTTTAAATAGACAAATCACTTTGACCTTATAATGTAACAACATAATTAAGGAATTTAACCAAAGGAGTTTCTTTACGTAAAGGCTCTATTCTAAAATTAGACCTCAAATTATACTTTTTTTACACTTAAGTATTTAAAATTATATTTTTGTTAAATTAAAAATTTGTTTCATATGATATCCGATGAGAACATGCCTCATGTCATGTTTAATATAAGTTGGTAAATGATCCATTTTGAAAGTTACTTGATGATGTCAACAAAAACCACAATTATCGTAAATACATTATTAATTTATTTTCTTGAAGTATGGCTGGACCATTCGAATCCTGAAATTACTTCAACACCCTCAATCCCTCAAAGCCGAGAAGTCCAACAAAAACATCCTTAAAATAAGAAAAATGAACACACTTGGCTATTAAATGGGAACCCCAATCCCAAGATCCCATCATCTTCTTCGTCAAGCCTCGAAAGAAGATGGAGAGAGAAGACAAGAAGTCTCTAACTTCAGCTTTGATTCAGATAACGCCAGAAAACGATGATTTCACTCTACAACAAGCAGTGAGCAGCAATGGAATTAATGAAGTTAGAAGAAAGAAAATATGGGATGAAGTGAAGAAACAAGTATGGCTGGCAGGTCCTCTCATAGGGGTGAGCCTATTCCAGTACTGTATACAGATGATATCAGTTATGTTGGTTGGACATGCTGGAGAGCTAGCTCTCGCTGGTGCTTCAATGGGTACTTCCTTTGCTTCTGTTACAGGTTTCAGTTTGCTGGTAAGTCGGTCACTCATTATACATACTTTGTTTTAAAAGTTTTAGAGGGCCTTTTTATTGGATTCTGCAACATGGGGTTCGTCTTCTTCTTTAGTATTGATAGTGTTTTGTTTGAGATGATTGATAGAAATTTTGTGTGGTGTGCATGGTCGAAACGTCTACATCAATGTCTGTGTCTTTATGTGTGTACACGTCATTTTTGGCTGCCATCTTAGTGCATGCTCTTGACTTTCTGTTCTAAAAATCTTTCCTTTTTTTCTTTTTTGGTTTTTGGTTTTTGTCGATATTACATTGATACGGCTGCATGATATAAAAATATATAACCAAGACGGGTGACGTTCTTTTAAAAAAAAAACGTGAAACGGTACCGTAATACAAAATATTGCTAAGTAAACAAATTCTTGCTCTCCATTGTATTGTGTAAATATACGTTATGCTTGCAATAGGGGTATTGATGAGAAAAAAAAGGAAATTATTTGAATTTAAAAAATCCAAAACAATCCAAACCTGCAAATGTTATTTAAAATATCAAAATCTGCAATAACTCAGATGTTGTCAAAGCATGAATGAGCCTAGGCATGACTGTGACTTAAGAAAAATGCCTCCAACCCTTTCAAGCAAGACCCATTTGATCAGACACACATTTGGTGCGTCTAGGCACGGTTTTTGTAAGGCGATAGGCATTAGAAAAGTCCGTCTGATTGAATTTTCTTTTAATTTTTTTTCGTTGTTTTCATTTGCTATACTTTTACTAGGAAGAAAGGAATCATATCAAACTCTATACTTCTCAACATTTGAACAATATTTAACAACAAATATCGACCACAAGGAAATCATACATATTAACCAATAAAATTATTTCATTTTTTATAGATAACTAGACCACACCTTAGAGTTTACCTTATATATTATATATACACATAGACTTGCAAAAACTCATACATATATACCTATTGGTGCTTTACTTCTTTTGCATAGTTGGGAATGGCAACGGCCCTGGATACCCTTTGCGGACAATCATATGGGGCAAAACAGTATTCAATGCTGGGCATTCACATGCAAAGAGCAATGCTCATTCTTGTAATCGTCAGCATACCCCTTGCCATTATATGGATAAACACTACACCCATTCTACTTTTTTTCGGCCAAGATCATGAAATATCCGTAGCAGCTGGAGAGTATGCTTGTTTTATGGTTCCCAGTCTATTTGCATATGGTCTCCTTCAATGTCTAGTCAAATTCTTACAAACTCAAAATATCGTATTCCCAATGATGATATGCTCTGGAATCACAACTTTTCTTCACATTCTCATCTGTTGGGTCATGGTTTTCAAATCTGGGCTTGGGTTTAGAGGAGCAGCCTTGGCCAATTCAATCTCCAACTGGTTCAATGTCTTCTTGTTGGTGTTGTACGTTAAGTTGTCTCCTTCATGTGCTAAGACATGGGCAGGATTTTCAAAGGAGGCCTTTCACAATATTTTCACTTTCCTTCGGCTTGCTATTCCATCGGCTATTATGGTCTGGTAATATCTCTTTCCTTTTCTTTACTTTTGAGATTCGAATTCTTTATGAAGTAAGCCTTGGTTTAAAAGAAAAAGATCACTTTTTGATTGTGAGCACAGCTTAGAGATGTGGTCCTTTGAAATGATGGTTCTACTATCAGGTCTTCTTCCTAATCCAAAGTTACAAACTTCAGCACTCTCTATTTGGTTAGTTTTTTAGCATAAAATAGCTATTTTTCACTAACAATTTGTAAATGATTAGTGTGTTTCTCATCAATGCAATGGTTAAAACTTATTGAACATTTACATTTCTAGCCTTAACACTGCTGCCACGGTTTGGATGATACCCTTTGGACTCAGTGGCGCAGTAAGGTGAGCCGAGGCATACTGATAACTCAACATTCAGGCACTGAGTTTATCTTTCAATGCTAACTAATGTTCCCTTAAATGACTTTGGACAGCACTCGAGTCTCGAATGAACTAGGAGCAGGGAATCCGGAAGCAGCACGTTTAGCTGTAAATGTTGTCATAGCAATGGCCATCTTCGAGGCCCTTTTGGTGGGATCCATCTTGATGTTGATTCGAAACATTTTGGGCTATGCTTATAGCAATGAAGTCGAAGTGGTTAAATACGTAGCAGCGTTGTTACCATTAGTAGCAATTTCAAACCTTTTAGATTCTCTTCAGTGTATTCTCTCAGGTTTTCTCCACTTCTAACTGTCACTTGGATATATATTTCTGAAGTTTCAGAGATAGGAATACCAAAGCTAATGATGATTAATTCAGTTGGAGGTGACATAGATTTATATGATATTTCAGGCAATGCTAGAGGCTGTGGGTGGCAGAAGATTGGAGCATATATTAATTTGGGATCTTACTATATAGTTGGGATTCCATGTGCTGTTTTGTTAGCTTTTGTACTCAATGTTGGTGGAAAGGTAAAAGTTCATATCATCTTTTGTTTTGTTGCTTGTAAATGCTATTTTGATTTGGGAAATATACTTTTTGGTGATTAGGGGCTATGGCTTGGGATCATCTGTGCACTTGCAGTTCAAGTTACAAGTCTTAGTATTGTTACCATTCGAACAAACTGGGAGCAAGAGGTAAGATATTCAATCTCTCTCAATAGTTTATACTATCTCTTATGGTTTTCTTATATTTTCATTGTTTTCTTAGGCGAGAAAAGCTACGGAGAGAGTATATGATTATGCAATTTCAGCTGAAATTGTGACATGAAGTTGTTAGGCGACCTTGAGATTTCTAGTTTGAGAAATTAGCACTTCCACGGAAGTTAGAGAGACAGGATTGAATTGAATAAAAGTGTTTATTATGATAGTAACAGCTCCAGCAAGACGAATCGTTGTTTCATTTAAAGAAAAAACACATTCTACATTTTCTAATGATGAAAAACACCCATATATATATATACACACGAGGAGGGAGTGATTAACAAATAAGATAAAGCTCTTAAATTATTCAAAAATAAACCAAATAATTAAAAATAGGAGAAAATTAAGGGATAACAAAATTTAAATAAATAAAAAAAGAAATAAGTAAGAATTAGTGTTAACATAGATATGATTTTCAGCTCTAAAACTTTCTTCCTTCGATTAGTAATTCTATGTAATTGAATGATCTCCATATATCTCGTTTATTTTAAATGAGACTAAATGGTATAATATGTAAATTAATCCTTCAAGTAAATTATTATTACTATTTTTAGGGGGAGTATTTTATGGAATAATTGGATTTTGTCTTGGTTTACTTCGTCATTATCAACCTCAAATCACTTTCTTTCATTTATTTTGACTTTGTTGGAGTTGTGTTCTTTGATTAGGGATAGAAATTGAATTATCTAAAATATGGGAGGGCACGAATCTTGACTTATATTACAAATGAAATATGTCAATATTGTTGTTACTTAGTTTTTTGTTGTTATTACATAAAATATTGACTTTAGATCCCATTATTTTTATATATTTTGATGTTGCCGTTTCGTGGCTAAAGATTCAACATCAAAGTGAGGATATTTAAATTTTATGAAATCTGATGTAGTACCAGTTTTTATGAAATTAATACGAAAGATAATGAAATTTAAAGGGTAAATTACATCTATAATTATTAAATTATTTGTAAGTTTATGTTTTACTCACTCGATTTTAAAATTATAAAATCGTTATTGAATTATTCAAAAGTTTTCAATTAAGTAACTTAATTATTTGAAAGTTTTTATTTAAATCATCATGCTATTAATTTTTTTAAAGTTTAGCTAGTGAACTTTAAGTAACGATTCAGTAATCATTACAGTGGATTAATACTTATTGACAAATATAAGAACATACCTTAGAATCAAGCACATCTAACAATTATTGTCAAATATCAGAAAAACAAAAATTGTTTAGGTTTTGGTTCACATATTCATAATGTTTAAAGTTATTTAATAAAAAATATAAAAGAAAATGAGAATGAGAATGAGAATTTTTAATTGATGGGACAAACAAAACAAAGAAAACCGTAGAATAATAATTTTAAGGAAAACTTTTAATTAATAAAAACCCAATCCCACCAAACCCTGGAGATTTTAATTAACAACGTAACTTGTTGAGCTCGAGTAAATTACTTATCCATGGAAGGAAGGTTGGAGCATACAAATCCTGAAATTACTGGTAACACCTTCAATCCCAGGCCCAGCTGAAAGCAAACATTAATTGGTTAAGAGCTCCACCACATATATCTATAACTATAATAAAAAATAAAACACTTGCTTATTTTAAATGGAAAATCAAAACCTCAACAACCCCATCATCTTCTTTAGTGTGCTTCAAAAGAAGATGGAGAGAGAAGAAGACAAGAAGTCTTTAACTTCAGCTTTGATTCAGATACCGCCTGAAAACGAAGCAGTGAACAGCAATGGAATTAATGAAGTTAGAAGAAAGAAAATAATATGGGAAGAAGCAAAGAAACAAGTATGGCTGGCAGGTCCTCTCATAGGGGTGAGCTTATTCCAGTACTCTATACAGATGATATCAGTGATGTTGGTTGGGCATCTTGGCGAGCTACCTCTCTCTGCTGCTTCAATGGCTACTTCCTTTGCTACTGTTACCGGTTTCAGCTTGTTGGTAAGTATGTCACTCATTTATATACATATACTTTGTTTCTTTTTTTTTTCTCTTTTTTTTTAAATAAAGATTTAGATAACCCTTAATGTCTTCAGTTCTGAAACATGAGTTTGTCTTTGTTTTGGTTTTATTGGAGATGATGAAAGAATTTGTGTTGCGGCCATGGTGATCTGAACGTCTACGTCAATATATATATGTTTGTGTACGTTTATGCGTATAGGTGTTAATGGTGGGAATTAGAGCAGGGATAAAACAAAAGATAGAGGTAACGTGGTTGTTAGATAGTGGTATCAAATGGACAAGCAGCATAATATTTGTTAATCAAATTTAATTATTAAAGCTTCATTGAAATCTTTCATTTTATGAGTATGTCTACACAATAATATATCATCTATAGTTTTAAAATTCAATTTTATGATTTTGTCTTCATGTTATTATTTACTTCATTATCAATATTATTTTCAATTAATTCATATTTGATGCATTAAAAGTGTTTAATTTTATATATTATCAAAAAATCAAATGAAGTGAAATTATTTTTTAATGATGAGTTATTATTTCCTGTAATTAATAGAATTATATTATTTTTCATTAAATATTAAAATTTTTTGGTTTAAAGATAAAAAAAGCTTTTAATAAAAAAATGCAATTAAACTCTTAAGAAAAAAATATCTTATTGAATTTTAGTGACCTTAAAAATATTAATTAGGCCCTACTATTAAAATACACCCTTAGTTGACCTGATTGACCATTAACTTTACTATGTGGCAAATTGACATGCTGACATGTCAGATAGTGTTGACGTGGCATGCTGTAAATTTTAAAAAATTTTGTGTGCTGACGTAATATGCCAAATCAATTTTTTTAAAATTATAAAAATATATTTTTATAGTTTTGCACTCATCTTAAATGAATCTGGATAATTAATTATTCAGATTTATTCTTAGAAGTATATATTTTTATTAATTTTTAAAATTTTGTTGTCGTGGCATGCCTTCTCAACTCACAATTTTTTTGCAATATGCTCAATTAACACCGTCTAACATGTCAGCATACTATGTGAGCATTTGCTATATCAACAAAGTTAACTGTTAAACTAATTAACAAATGGTTTCATTAACAGAATGACCTAGTTTATTTTTGTAGGGACACTAAGAGCTCAACAAGATAATATTTTTCCCTAAGAGCTTAATTGCTATTTATTATTTTACTAAGGGCTTTTTTTTATCCTTCATCCAGTCATTTTTAAGTCTTGTGATTTGCTATTATCTCGCCCAAGTACTAAATTTTATTTTAAATTTAATTTTAAGTTCGATAGCTAAGAAAATCTAGTAAACTCTTCTCTCAACTTTCAAATTTTTAGTAGATAAAAATAGAAATATTTTAACTCTAAAAACTCGAGATGCACGAACTTTGAAACGTGAAGTGTTAAACATAATTGATCTGTCAATAAAATATTCAAACTTGAAGGTATTCAAATTCAAAATAATTTAAATGAAAAAATGATTTAATTTCAAAATAATTCAAACTCTAAAGTTACCAAAAAAATTGAAAACTCTAAACACTTCACCGGAACCAACCTCACCAACCCACAGGCCTATTTGAAAATGTATGTTATGTTAGGAAAGTGTAATTCCTATGTGTTATTCTTCATTTGCATAGTTGGGAATGGCAACGGCACTGGATACCCTTTGCGGACAGTCATATGGGGCAAAGCAATATTCAATGCTGGGTATTCACATGCAAAAAGCAATGCTTATCCTTGTAATCGTCAGCATACCCCTTGCCATTATATGGATAAACACTACACCCATTCTACTTTTTTTGGGCCAAGATCATGATATATCAATGGCAGCTGGAGAGTATGCTTGTTTCATGGTTCCCAGCCTATTTGCATATGGTCTCCTTCAATGTCTAGTCAAATTCTTACAAACTCAAAACATCGTATTCCCAATGATGATATGCTCTGGGATCACAACTTTGCTTCACATTCTCATCTGTTGGGTCATGGTTTTCAAATCTGAGCTTGGGTTTAGAGGAGCAGCCTTGGGCAATTCAATCTCCAACTGGTTCAATGTCATGTTGTTGGTTTTGTATGTTAAGTTGTCTCCTTCATGTGCTAAGACTTGGACAGGATTTTCTAAGGAGGCTTTTCACAATATTTTCACTTTTCTTAGGCTTGCTGTTCCCTCTGCTATAATGGTCTGGTAAGAGACTTAAGGGCAAGAATTGTGAATTTTGAGATTAGTATGAAGCCATGATTTTTTTAATTGTGTTTTGGAATGATTGTGAGCAGCATAGAGATGTGGTCGTTTGAAATGATGGTTCTGTTATCAGGTCTACTTCCTAATCCAAAGTTACACAAACTTCAGTGCTCTCTATTTGGTTAGTTTTGAGCATCAAATAGCTATTTTCAGCTAACAATTCGTAAATGATTAGTGTGTTTCTCATCAATGCAATTGTCGAACTTATTCAACATTTCCATTTTCAGCCATAACACTTCTTACACGGTTTGGATGATACCCTTTGGGCTTAGTGGTGCAGTAAGGTGAGGCACCCTTATAACATTTCCATTTTCAGCCATTTTACTTATCGTTTTCTTAATGAGTTGGACATTTTGTACAGCACTCGAGTCTCAAATGAACTAGGAGCAGGGAATCCGGAAGCAGCCCGTTTAGCTGTAAATGTTGTCATAGTTGTGGCCATTTGCGTGGGCCTCTCGGTGGGATTGATCTTGATATTGATTCGAAATATTTGGGGACATGCTTATAGCAATGAAGTAGAAGTGGTTAAATATGTAGCGGTTGTGATGCCATTGGTAGCAACTTCAAACTTTTTAGACTCCCTCCAGTGTGTTCTCTCAGGTTTTCTCTCACTTACAGCTTAATGATGATAAAAGTATATTACTGCACTTTTATCTTTCACTTAGAACTTCATGATGATAAAAGAGCTAACTTAATTAATCGTCTTAAACATGACATCCATAGATCTAGGTTTTAATTTCCAACATCTTATTATTTAGTAATAATATGAAACTAAATTTCAGGCAATGCTAGAGGATGTGGATGGCAGAAGCTTGGAGCATACATCAATCTGGGATCTTATTATATAGTTGGAATTCCATGTGCTGTTTTATTAGCTTTTGTACACAATGTTGGTGGAAAGGTAAAAGCTCATATCTTCTTTCCCATTCTTGCTTGCAACCGCTATATTGATTTGGGCAAAAATTAAAAGATAAAAATGGTGAATAGGGGCTATGGCTAGGACTCATATGTGCTCTTGCTGCTCAAGCAACTGGTCTTGGTATAGTTACCATTCGAACGAACTGGGAGAAAGAGGTAAGATAGTCTATCTCTCTCGATAGTTAGATCATCTATGATTTGCTATAACATATATTCATCCTTACACACACATTGCTTTTTTTAGGCACAAAAAGCTACGGAAAGAGTATGCCACTATGCAAATGGAAGTTGTATCGTGAAGTTGGTTCTTTAATCATATCTCGTTTAATGACATTGAAAATTTTGACTATTTCACATGATGCATGGTGTTGATGGTATATAGTTATTGAAAAATATGATTAGCAGAGTAGAATCTATCTATTTATTTAATGCAGTACTATCTTGGATTCCACAGCGAAGGCAATATGACACCTAAACGAACAGTTCCTTTATGGCCGGCCAGCTGGCTTTGGGAAATAAGCAAAGCATTCAAGGATTAAAACAAAAATGACTTTTTAACCAAACTAATTGAACACCATCAGTGACTATAAAATGGAGAACGGGTGCAAGGAATCAAGTTCACACTACATTTATTTATTTATATGCTATGCTATGCTATGCTATGCTATACCATACTATACTATACTATACTATACTATACTATACACCCATCTCATATGAAATGTATAAATACCCGCAAAGTACAATCAGAGCAGCATCATTAATCATCTCATCTTCCCATAAATACTATTACATAAAGCATATTTGTAATGCAATTATCTAAAGCAACTATTCATATGGTTCCCGGAGATGGTGTCCTGCTGCCACTGGATTAGGTATACGCGTTTGTACCTGTCAAGGTATGTATATTAGCATATTAGTAATATGTATATGTTACCATGTTGCTAATGAAGGGTTTATGAAAATTAAGTGCAGTCCCTTTGACCGTATGACCAAAAAAAAAAGGGTCTGCTACTTGCCATAACCGACTGCATTAATCTAATAGCATGGAATACCATGAGTAATCAACGTAGTCTAAACCACATAATGCATAATGCATGCATCGACAGCAAGATCCCAATCCAAAAAGCACAAACACCCAGTATCAACACCATAATTTCTTTAACACAATCCCCAATTCCCCAACTAGCCTATACATGCTACAAGTGATTAGGCTTGGGATCAAGCCAAGCAGATGAATCTCCGATGACACTAAAGTGATGCAACAATGAGGCAATACTTAGGTGACAAAATGATCCCAACCCTTCTTATTTTATTTTTGTCCTTTCTCAGTGCTTTGTCATCTATACATTGGACAAATACCGTGCGAAAATCACCCTGACCCAATAAAAACTTCGAGTAGCAGAAATAGCCAACCTTTATATTCTCAACTCTAAGAACAAAATTGTTTTAAGCAACAGGAAGATCAGTGACTTTTCCCACTGCAATGGTTTTTCCTGTATAGATACAACAATTCATAAGACCCCATGGCTCCCAAGAATGAATATTTATCAACAATGGAGGAAAAAGAAAAAAAAGCCTTTTCTGTTACCTTCTGTACGAAGAGTGAACCTCCCAAGTTGAGGAAAATCTGAGAACTTCTCAACACAAATTGAGTTGTTAACCTAAGAAAAAAGGAAAATAGTATTTATCAAGCCCAAGACAAGACATATGGAGATCAATGCAGCCAACGTATTCAGTTCTGAAACTTCCTTTTCTTCAATTAATAACACTATCCATAACTCACTCAATGTGCAAAGAAAGAATAAGAATCAAACTAATAGGTTAATATGACATAATGACAGTTCAATCTACTTAGAGAATTAGGCACCAGCTGCCTGATTCTAATTAATTCAAGTATTTTTTTTATCATGTATGGAGCCCCAGAAAAAGCATTATATGTGGCTTATCATTAGTTAATAATGCTATCCTATTATTTCTGTTTCTACTCTTCTTGAAAGAAGACAAGATCTTCAATTAGTTCCTACCTTAGACAATTATAGCCCCACGCCAACTACCCCTCCTTCCCCCCAAAAATTACTTGGTTACACAAAAAATTGAACGGACAAAAAACAAATACCCATTTTGGTATATTAAAAGAATTCCGAACCTGAACACGACATACAACAACGGCACCATTCTTCACAAAAAGAACTTTCTTTTTCATGGGTTTCCTTGTTTTTGGATCAATTTGCTGTAATAGTTCAACTATCTCGCATTCCTCAACAACGGAATGAACGTGCAAGACAGCCTTATAGCCAGCTGTAAAAATAGCCTAAACAATAAAAACATCCAATCATTATACTTGAAATGTATCGAGTTTATTGATCAAGTAATACAGAAAATAACATTCACTCATACATTCTCAAGCAACTCAAGAATCTGCAGCTGGGCTGTAAATTCAGTGACAGCAGGTATTGGTTTTACTGCACAAAGCAAAAATAATATTAAACCCCAAAACTAATGGAGAAGTAGGACTTAATTTTAATAAAAAACAATCAAGACAACAGAAAGGGATTCTAAAAGTTATCAGAGAACTCCAAGGAAAACTTACCAACGCTTGACAGGACAAAACCTGACAATATGTCCTCTTCTTCAATCCCAGATAATCTAACCCGTAAATTTTCACCAGGTCCTGCACATCTGACCTTATTTTCATCACAATATACAGCTACAACTTTCACTTGAGCCTGAAATACACGCATAAAATCCTCAGACCCCACATAATTTTAAAAAATAATGAACATATACACACAAAAATAATTAAAAAGTTCCAAAGCTAAAGCACCTTGTTTGGCATAACTAATAAGGAATCACCCTCACACACACTGCCAGATTCTACCTTTCCCATAACAACAGTTCCCATGTCTTTGAATTTGTCAAGTATAGGCATCCTACAGACCAATAGCAACAAATCAACAGATGCATCATAAAATAAGATGGCCAAGAATTCAGCAATGCATGCTACTTAAAGATGGCAGGAACTAGAACCAAACACATAAGTAGTGAGGGCAGTAATCCTGCTCTGGAAGATAGACAATAGATCAATACCTAAATGGACCTTTGGGATCTCTAAGAGGAACTTCAATACAATCAAGGGCTTCAAATAGGCAAGGACCATTCCACCAAGAGCATATACTCTTATCTACTCTAGTTTTCATGTTTGAACCAAGAAGACCAGATATTGGTAGGAACTGAACGTCTGCAAGTTCAAACAAGAATAACTAATAAAATAACTGGTTTTAAAGCATTAATTATATTCTCAGCAAATTAAGCAAGAATATAACATAGAATATAAACCTCATTAAGATAAAAAGCCTGAGAAAGATTACATAAATGAAAAAATTTTACAAATTTAAAAAAAAAGGAGGAAGACGATACTCTGTTTTTGAAAACTAAAAAAGAGCAACTTTTCCTCTGTTTTTAAACAACAGAGCGATGCCTTAGGATAGGAGGAAAGAATTAAAAGAAGAACAAGGTATTTAATAATATTAATGAAAATTAAGAATAAATAAGGTATTTAACTTTAAAAATTAGGGAAAAAAAGAAGAAATAAATCGTAAACTAATTGAAACCAGCTTTTCTGTTGATTGGACTGGAGTCAATATCTCACTACGTCATTGTTATGACATAAAGGACCAGTTCTACAATCTCGAAAATATCACCAAGAAAATATTGCAACTTGCAAATTGTTAAAAAGCAACACTTCGAATACCTTTCTTCACATTGTAACCCGAAGACTTCAGAAAAGGTGTCATCTTTGACTCAATTTCATCGTACCTGAGGAATAAGACATCTATCAATACAATATGAAAATCCACAACAAAAAATGTACACAAAAGACAGCAAACAAGCTAAGACTAGTTATGAAAACGCATGCAAAACACCTTTCTTTAGACCAGTTGACAGTAGGGTCATCCATCTTATTAACTACTACAAGTAGCTTTGCGACACCCAAAGTCTTTGCCAACTGCACATGTTCACGCGTCTGCCCACCCCTCTCGTATCCGGTTTCAAATTCTCCTTTACGAGCAGAAATCACCTAATAAAGAGACAAGAGGAAGTGTAAAAATTCAAAACATGCAATTCGTACATTGTATTAAGGCATTAAAAGGAAAGGCACTAGATCTAACTTACCAACACACCAATATCTGCTTGGGATGCACCACTGATCATATTAGGAACATAACTTTTGTGACCCTAAGTGGTCAATGCAAAACTGTAGTTAGTCTTAATTAAAAAGAAAAAAACGTATCCAAATCTGAATTCAAGTAGATGCATTTCACTTGAGGAAAAAAAATTTAATTTTTTAAAATGTGAATAGTGTTCTATAGTGTAAAACAGGTGCTAAATGAAAACATTTCAACAAAGCCACAAAAAAGGTTACAGAAAATATCTCAATTTTGAAAAGTATTATCAATTATCCTACAAACAATTAAATAGTGAATAGAAGACAGGATTGATTTAAATGAAAAAGGAATAACAATATAATTCCAAGGCAATCTCCTTACTGGCGCATCCAAAATAGTAAATCTAGTGGTCTCAGTCTCAAAGTGTGCTCTTCCAACCTCAACAGTTTTACCCTGCAATCAATAATTCAAATTTAATTAATGCTCAGATAAACAGTAGTTTAGATAATCAGGAATAAATGTAGACAGTATAATAAAAATTATATCCAGAAATATTAACTACAGCTACTACACATATTCTCAAAGTTGGTAAAATCATTTTCCCATTATATGGTACCTTAACTCTCTCTTCTTCATTAGTGTCCATAACATAAGCCATATACCTAAGACAAGGAATATAGTCAAGTCAGATAATGAAATAGCTGAAAATCCTCTGCATGCAAGGCATTATTGTTTGTCATTATTTTCAAGTAGTAAACTAAGAAAATATTGGATATAGGTGTGTGTATTAGCATGCATGCGTGTGCATCTCAGACAGAGTGAATAATTATAACATCAATAGAACGAAATTACTGATTTGAATTGTAATAGTATACTAATACCTTCAAAACAAGTTCTATAAAAGAACAAATCCCAGTATTGGCATGCTCTTTTGGAAAACAAATGTAGATGGAACAGCATTGATTTCCACTATCTAAGTTATGAAGCAAACCTATGGCTCACCAGCTTTCTCTACTTTTATCCTTCGCTTCTTTCTCATACTTCTGGATTGTACGGTCATCAACCTGACCACTGAGGAAGAGTATCTGGCCTCCAGTTGTAGACTTACCAGCATCTAAAAATCAAATAAAATAGATTCAAAACATACAGTGGAGATCATTTAGTTATTTTATACTGAACAAGATTCTTCTGTAAAGGGATTCTAAAGTACATTGATAACCAGCAGTATTTGATAATTTCTTTTGGGAAAAAAAGGAAAAATGAATTACAAATTAACATTTTTCTTTTTAATTTGTGAAGTTTTAAAAGGCATACTGCAACGCATCAGTAGAGACTGGGCATTGTCATTTGTGGGTGTGTTTTTAAATCTCTAATTTAGAAGCTTAGAAATCTGTTAATTATTTATCCTTTTAGTCCACCATAAGCAGCATTAGCTTGAAACTAAAACTCTCTTTATGAGGCTACAATCAATAGGTTCAAGGTAACACTGAATTATACAAAAAGAAAAAGTAGCACTATATTTATGCAAGTTCACAAATTTAATTCTAACCAGGTGGTCCTAGTTATATTAAACTTATAACTGCTTTAGAGAGAATTCATACAATTGGCTGATATATTTGAACTCACAAAAACAAATAATAAATAACGGTCTTAAGAGGTTGATAGTACAATTTTGAACTGTCTCCCTAGCTTAGCCTACACTGGTCGTAATGGAATTAATATGTAATGCAACCCAACTTTAACAAAACTATAAAGTAATAATACCTACCAACATGACCAATAAACACAACATTCAAGTGGCGCTTCTTATTTGTTTCCATCTCTTCCTGTGCTTCAGCATCTTCCAAAGCAACTACTTCCTTGTTTTTCACTGCACAACCAGATTATAAATTAGAAGATGACAATTGTAATATTAAAGTGAAAGGCATTATACACATAACCCAGGAAGGTAGAGAAAAGGGAAGGAACCTTTTGGCTCTGCCTGGCCTGGCTGAGATCTTCCATGAACCTCATCCTTCATGCCTGAAATCATCAACAGCAAAGATATCAAAAATTTTCTGATTAAAACTCAACTGAGAAACAAAAGTTTGTCATGAGCAGAAAAAATACTCGACATTTAGCAAAAGAAATAAAAGCAGGAAGAAAAGTTAGACAAAAAAGAAAAACAGTTTGCATCTAAGTTCCACAAGATTAGTGATCTAAAAAAATAGTAAAAGAAAAAGGTAATTGCCAAGTATACCTTTACCGCCTGCACATTGTGAAATAATAAAATAGAAAAAAGAGAGTCAACAAAAGACTTAAGTTCATCAATATAGAAAACAAGTACATAGTGCAACTGGGTTTGCTATGTTACATTGAATCTTCATTTATCCTACTATGCGTGTGTCCTGCGATTCTTAAATGGTTAATTTAGAGGTGAATGACGTAGATATCTTAATTGTAAAAGACTGACAAGAACTATATCAAATATATGGTGTCTGAAACCAAATAATAAGTTCATGCAACATAGCTGACATAAACCCTAAACCTAATTGAAATCATCACCGCAGTTCACACACAGCTGAAGTGTGCATGCAGCAATACAAATTCCCCATTGCATGTAAGGCACACAGAAAATACAGCACCTGGAGATCTCTCATCAATTCTAATAGTAGCATCAAATATTATCGAACAATGCAACATGCAGGATAACATAAGATTCACTCACATAAGGATCAAAACATTTCATTGGATATCAGTCTCACAAATAAAAAGAGAAGTTATCCATTTTTTATGCAATTTAACTGCTACTTCAAAACATCATCAGAATTAGTTAGTATAAAAACGCTAATGTGCCATTGTAAAGATAGCAAAAAATGTAATTTAAAAAAGTTTTAATATTGAAATTATAAAATAAATTTCCACAATGACAATCTTGCCTCCTCTAATTCTCTCCAATTCTTTCTTCTCCACTACCTTGATTAGTGTAACAAGACAAGGACCACAATAAATACAAAGTTCAAGAATACTACCAACCTTCCACCTCCACCTCATCTCCCTTTTCAACTTTTTCCAGTTTTGCATCTTCAGGATTGACCACACCATTATTATCTTCTGTTAAGAGTCAATAGAACTCAAAAAAAAAAAGAAAAAAAAAAGAAGAAGAAGTAGAAAAGAAAAGACTATCTAATTCATATACATTAAGTGTACGACCTGCAGAGTCAAGCTGCAATGCACGGATCTCGGCCTCAATATCTACGAACCAATTAAAAAAAGAAAAACAGAGAAATTGTTGACATGTTAATTCCAATAATTACCAATCTTCACAACGGCCCCGTACGAAAGAAATAATGATTATCTCATTTACAAACAAAAATTTTTAGAGGATAAGAGAAAACCATTTACTGTAGCTTGTCCACATAAGATGCAGATCGAGGGATGCACATGTTAAAAGGATGAAAAGAATCGACGTAGCTCATGGTAAAACGTGGAAGGTAGCCAAAATAAGATGGTTGGAAGTGATAAATCATTATATCCATTCCAACTTTAAAATTCGATGGTTAAAGATAAAAATGTGTCGATGCAGATAGAGGGATGCACATGTTAAAAGGATGAAAAGAATCGACGTAGCTCATGGTAAAAGGTGGAAGGTAGCAAATAAGATGGTTGGAAGTGATAAATCATTATATCCATTCCAACTTTAAAATTCGATGGTTAAAGATAAAAATGTGTCTTTTCGTTCTTCTAGCCATCCCCAAATATAATGAATTAAGACTTGTTGGTTTGGTTTATTATTACAAATAAATTTCATATGATTTATAACGCTACTCAACAAAACAGGCTATAATTCATCAACTCAGGTTCAATGCTTCAATTCATTTCATACTTTGAACGCTTAAACATCTCAATTATCAGAAAACGGCAGCTCTCATCTCCTAAAACGCATTGAGAAGAATAAATTCAATTCATACAATTTTATATGTAAATATAAAAAAGAAGAGAATAAAATCAATTTAAATTGTCGATGAAACCAGATCAAAATTCCAAATAATCAGCGAGTAAATCGAGCAGATCCATAATAAAGGAATAATGCACAATCGATACAAACATAGAATCTGAAAATGGAAAAAGAAAAAGAAGAAAGAAACAAGCAGAAGCATACCCATGGGTGCCGAGAGAAGGGGAAAATGTGTAAAGACACTAGGGTTTCGCGGCAAATGAGAAAGAGAGAATTCGGAGCTTTTTGTAGCGTAAGATAACAAAACTACAGGACTGAGTTGGTTCTTTATATATTGCGTGATAGTGTTTGTTTTCGCGGATTTACGAAACACGACGTCGTGTCCCCTAAGGAACGGATTTTCCCGGTGACACCTCTCACGAGAACCTCGTTCACTTTATTGTAAAAAAAGGAAAAAAAATCTTGTGCAGTATTCTTGGAACCGGACCGGCTGTCCTTCTTGGATAGGGAGGAATAGATTGTTATACGAGTTAATTGCATCAAATTATATCGTTAAATAAGACATCACATATATTTTAAAATAATTCTTTTTTTTTCAAAATATTGTAAAAATTACAAAAAAAGTTTTTTTTCCAATTTTATTTTATTTTTAATTTTTAATTTTTTTTAATTTTTATTTTAAATTACATCACAAAATTTTACATGACTTAATTATCAAAAATTTAAAGATAAAATTAAAACATTTTAAAATTCAAGAATCAATTTTAAAAGTTATACAATTAACATTTGTTATATCAATCCAAATAAAGAAATTAAATTGAATTTTGAATAAACCACTCAACCAATAAAAATAATTGAATCAATTTTAAAATTAAATTTTTATGAATTTTTAATCAATAAATATTGAATTGATACAAATCCAATTTTTAAAACATTGGAAATTGCAATGAGTTAATATTGATGGAATCCATGGTACATGAAGGAAAACTCATCTCGACATTGGCTTTGATTTTTATTTAATATTATTGGGACAAGAAAACCCATAACCCATAAGGGCACGAAATAAAGACTGATTAGTATAAAACCTCTAATTTCTTACCCAAAAAACCAATGTTTGCTTTTGTTATCCTACATTCATTTCATTGTCCAATTTTCAAGTGCATTAAAAGGAGCAATAAATTATAAGAAAATAATAGGCAAAAAGGTGGGAGAAAATTATCCAGTCTAGCTCAACATAATAAGATTAATATACTAACCATGCACGGTCCCAGTTCCACTCTTGGAAGAAATAAAACTGTGGAATTTAACCACAACTATAAACAACTTAAAAGAGAAATGGGAAAAAGAAACCTTAAACTTTGTGATAAAAATTCCTGTTAAAGAAAACATGTCATTCGATATCACCTTCAGATGATTGCACCTGGAGGATGCTTGATGGAGAGTCATTTTCATCATTTGTCACTTGAGCAGTATCCACTTTCCTCCTCTTGCTACTTCTTTCTGTTTCGCAATCAAGTGGAGGATTCTGAGAGTCACCTTCTGGATCGGCATTCTCATTTTTCTTACCAGTTTCACCATCACCAGAATCCAAGTATGCATTTTCAACCGATCCATTTATCTGTTCTTCACTCAACTCTTCAGCAGGTTCCTGATTCTCCTCACTCTTTTGTTTCAATGATTCAATCACATCCATTAGTTCTCGATTGACCTGACAATTTAATTCCATATGGTATTTAAACTACGTTCAACGTTACTACATATATTCAGCAAGTAAAGCAAAAGACATTATGCACTCTTGAAATTAGGTAAAAGAAAAAAATTGAAAGATGCACCACACCTGAAGATTTTGAAGGAATTCAGAGATATCAGTTGGGCAAGAAGGACAGTTCAGGACATTCTTTTGTGATCTAAGTGTCCGGCCACCTTTGTTCCTCTCTCTTACAGCAGTCTTACCAGCAAATGCACCTTCAAAGCATGACTTACAGAAATTGTGGGCACAAGGAGTTGTAACTGGGAGATTCATAACTTGACGACAGATTTGACAACTAAACTCTGCACAGAAAACATATGAAGTCAACACGGAACACCCTTGGGAGGTGAATTATGCTGTTTTGCATTATTTTGAATTAATAGAATCGGTTCTCTCCTCTATCTGTTTTTATTTTGACCTTATGATTGATCCATTCGTCTCATTGCTCACTGCCTTCAACTAATTCCACATTAAACAATGAATAAAAAAGACTATCAAACAAGCTACAGATCCTTTTAGTTACTAGACAAGACATGCAGACTAGGGCCAGGATAGCAAAGGCAGATAACTCGTGACAGGAGAATGAGAAAAACCTTTCAGGAGTCTCTCTCTTATACTTGTATTATGTGCTTTCCTTATAGCTTTCCTTGCCCTTTTCCTTTCTTCAAGATCAGCTGCATTCACTGGCTTTTTGCTAGGAGGTGGAGGTTTTTTCCACTTCCAACGGCTGTCTTCCTCCTGATTGAATTAATAACATACAGAAAAATATAAAGCTTACAGATAAGGGAACCTGATTGTAGATGATAATGAAGACCAAACTCAGAAAAGGGAGTTGAGGTATTTCACTAGTTAACTTATATCCAGCAGATAAAACCTTATCCATAACAGAAACATTAATATAAAGAAATCAATGAATAGAAGGTCATCTCTTACATCAAAGTCCCATGATGGACTTTCCTTTCTCTCAAATACATCAGTAGCCTTCTTCAGCTCAGGAATAGCTGGTAACGGCCTAGGTCCATCCCCATGCTCATCACTACAGTAAGTTCAAAAAATCTTAGGTCGATCCCCATGAAGGAGGCAATTTAAGCATATTGAAGGCACAAACCTTGTCCATGGGGCAGGCTCATTGTCACATCTTACAAACAAATACCGGCAAACTTTAAACCCCTAATTGAGGAAATGCTATCAGCAAAGTAATTTACAGAAGCTTAGTATAGCAGACAACTTTGATGTGTGGTAAAAACATGGTACCTGCATTCCAACCTTTCGCCAACATTTTTCAATCCTATAGACCCCATCATATCTCACCCCTTTCTCGGGAGCATACGAAGATCGTTTTTCTTTGTGCGACCTACATATCAAGACACAAGCTTTTATCAGGTAAAATCATGTAGGCTATTGTGACAAGACTAGACACAAAAAGAACTGACTAAAATGGAGTGATTTCAACCAGGAAAAAAATGACATATAGCCTCCTGAACCTTCATACTAAAAATGCCAACCTATTAGTTAAGCTCCAAATGCCCTATATACATAACAGACAACCACTTACAGAAACAAAGAGTTAATCTACAAATAATGAGACTTGCCTTACAACTCGAACAGGATAACCGTGTTTGCAACTTACACGCAAAGCCTCATTCATCTTCTCAAATTTTTGGTCAAATGACTGCTCCTTGCTTGTTCTCTTATTTCCACTAAGATCTCTACCTCCACTGACATTAAGAACAAAAAAAAAATTGTCAAATGCATACATGCATAAATGTCAACAGATAAACTTAAGCTTACCAGAAAAAGATAATAATTATTGAAAACAGTTTTGAATAATGTCAGCATGCTATGAATGCAGCAGAACAGATCCTTAAGTTCTTCCCAGAACCAAAAAAGAATAACAGCCACTACCACATAGAATGTTCACTGAAGCTACATCAACCATGCTTATCTACCATACTTTCTATGCTTGTTTTCATTAGCTACAAAGTGCAACATTAAAACAACAATCAACCTTGGAATGTTGGAGAAGGCAAAGAAAATTTACATGCAGGCCTCCTAGAACAGTCAAATGGGAGTTGAAATTTGCAAATTCCCCTTCCAATCCAAAGAATTTAGTAGCCTCTTTAGTAGAGGCAAAAAGATTAGAGTTACCTTAACACCCTACAACCAACTGTTCTTGAACAAAGAACTGAGTGGCTACTAAACATCAAAATAAACTGCACCAAACAGTTATCACACTCATTTGCCTTTATAAGTTTCCTTTATAAGCAAATGCAATGAAAATGATGAGTTAGCATATTACTAACATGTATAACAAACCTTCCAGTGTAGAGAAACCACTCTCCATGATCCTCATCATCCTCGTAACCTCCTGAGAGTGCCACTGACTGAGAACCATAGTTTGACTGACCAGCAATACCAGCAACATGTGGAAGGTGAGCACCCCATTGCCGGCATTCCAATCTATCTTCCCAACATTCACCAACAAGAACACCTTGATTTCTAGCTGGATCATTTTCAGCAGTGATAGGCCCAAAATGATCAGGTGGTACAGTCACAAATATCTTCCCACTAGCAGCATTTGCTTTGCCAGCTTTTTGTGCTCGCTCTGTAGTGAAAGCCTTGTCAGGTCGATCTTGGTTGTGTATAAAATGGTAAACCTTCAGAGGCCCAGCTGCAACATTTGATTTGGATAACTTTGCCATTCTGATAACAGATACAAGTGTAGAATTAATACGAGGTTGGCTTGCCATTTTTGGAGGAATTGTTGACCGGCATTTTGCACAAGTACGCTTTCCTTGGCCTATCCATTTCTGGAAGCATTTAAGGCAGAAATTGTGGCCACATGGTGTCTGAAACGGCATGAATAAGACATATCAATATTCAATATCAATGAACAGGTAATCATTTCACCCTTAAGGAGATGATCTAACTGCATAATCCATCAAAAGTAAACTAAACCCCTTTCCAGCTTTGAAGATGAAACCAATGACACCCTGTTCCAATGGCTGTATATGCTTCACCCTTAAAGAATGTAATAATCTATTCAAATTGCATAACAACCCACTTTTAATAGTACTACTAACAGACCAGGTAAAACTAAATAATCAAAAACAAAATATGAAATGCAGCTTGAAATAGTAGCATCACTTAACATGGCAAACTAGATTTACCTTTTAGAGCTAAAGAATAAGATTAGTCTAAAAAATACTTCAGTTTGGCCAATTGAACATCTGAACAAAATAATATATGAAGTAAATATTGAAAACAAAAGTAAGATAATCGAAATAACAAACAAAAATAAAGCACCATAGAGAAGAGAAAAATGGACTAAACTAGGTAATATCTAATGAAACAGGCAGGACATTAACAATCCTCTGCAACATAGAAAAAGAGAATACGAACCGTAACAGGCCTGTCAGGTAACTGCATGCAAAACGAACAGTTTATGCTTCCATCAAGAACATCCAAAACAGAGCTCTCCTTCTCCTTCTCCTTACCTTTCTCTTTCTCTTTCTCACCATCTTCTTCAACTCTCCCACTCAACAACTCCTGCCTCTTCCTCGCTTTCTCCTTCTCTGTCAACGACTCATCGGCCTCTATTGCCTTTATAGCCGCAAAAAGCTCACTGGAGCTTCCATCTATGGCGACCGAGGCTGAAGGAAGAGGATCGCCGGAGCAATCAGGGCAGTGCCATTGTAAAGTAGAAGCTAGGGTTTCGGGCGGAGAAGCTAAGCAGGCCACGTGCCAAGGAGTGGCGCACGTGCTGCAAGTGAGGGTTTCTTCCGTCGGAGGAGTAACCTTACAGCGCATACACGCGCCGTCGCCGTCGCAAGGAAGCTGAAACACATGGTGCGCCATTAAAAAATAACAACAACGACAACAACAACAACAACAACAACAACAACAACAAGTTTCAATCCACAGTATAAGAGCCGTTGGATTTTGGGACGAGATTTTTTAGAGGATTATAAAGAGAGGTAAATTGGGGGGGGAAAGAGGGAAAACTGAGATTCAGAAAGGCGGGGATCCAAAATGGAAATTTTGAGAGGTTTTGAATTTCAAGAGGGGAAGCACTAAATTAGCACCAATTGACTATATTGTCCTTCTACTTATATTCTTTTTACCTTTCTGCCATTCAATTGTCGTTCGTTTCGTTTACTTTTTGCTTGTTAAAACTATTTATGGGACAGTTTGCAATTGGAGATAAAGTAATCTTTTATTTCACATCACTCATTTATTGATAATTGATTTGACTTAAATATCTACTTTCATTAAAACTATTATATACTTACCTTAAAAAAACCATTTCCTTTTTAAAAATTGACCAATATTTGCATCCAATCGTTTGAATCCATAATTGATTTCTTTCAAATTACTGTTTTTTGTCCGATATTTCTATTGTGCTTTTATTAAACTCCAAAATTTAATTCATTTTTTTCCAATCACCTTAACTAATACATAACTAAAACTAATTTTTTTTTTATCTTTAAATTTGATTTACTCAAAGACATTCATCCACGAGTGAGAATAATTCTAGTTATCATCAAATGTCTGATTGAATTTAAATAACGTTCTTTTTTTCTTTTCTTTTTTGTACTTTCACCGATGGTAAAATCTAGTTTTCATAAAATCCATGAGTAAATTGATGTTATAAGTTACACAAGTTCAGCTGAAAAAGGAAAAAAAAAATCAAATATAAATCATTTTAACAAATGTAAATACACAAAGTAACCATCCACTTACATAAAGAAAGAAAGAAAGAAAGAAACTACCATCATTTACTTTGAAAAATACCCATTACTTTTTATAATAATAAAAAAGAGTATATTTTCACTCGCGTAGCAAAGCAAGGTAGAAAAATTTTGAGCAGTAATGCAATGGAAAAGAAGAGGAGAGTACAATACAACAACCACACATCATAATTTAACACGCTCAAAGATAAATAAGAAATGAAGTATATTATGCGACCCTATCACGCCATCATTTAAATGCAAAACCATGTGATGTGAGAAGTGAGAACCATATTTGTTTGCATGGGGGAAACAATGTCCTCGAGATCGAAAACTTGCTACCAGGTACCATACAACACACACTAGAAAGGCTGGTAATGTCACAAACTCAACCAACTCCTATTAAAGATTTTCAATTTGCATGCTGACCAAGCTCACAAAAACGATATCTCGGATAAATGCAGCACATCCACCAACCGATCAAGGCATTTCTTTATTGGTCTTTATCATTGCAGGGTCAATTTCCACACTCGAACACAAGCATCCTCACCAGAGCTTACCACACTGTGTTCATCAGTAAAGGCTAATGCATAAACTCCACCTAAATGAGCTCCTTTTATGGTCATTCGGCTAGATGCAGGCTTGTCAACCTCATAAATTATTACACAGGTGTCAAGTGATCCAGTAGCAACCATGCTGTTATTGGGAGACCAAGCAAGACAGTTTATCCGAGCAGTGTGGTACAACATGTTTTTAAGCTTTACCTGTAGAAGAGAGTATTTGTTAGAAATAATTCAGACAGCGTTACAGAACACCACTATGGCCCTCCATAAGATCATTGCAAAAGAGAAAACAAACTAGCTTTAAAAATGCATTCAAATCGGACATGAATTCTATTTTCCATTGTTACATGTCTGTTCCACTGCTAAGCTTTGATAAAGAAACCAAATGGTTCAATATTTTCCTCGAAACAAAGAGATCATATCAATATCCTGAACTGAAATATTTTATGTCTGGATCAAGGTTTAAGGTTTCACTCTAAATCAACAATCAATCACTACCTTTCACCCAAAAAATATATATATGAAGGTAACTGTAAGGTTCAGTTAGTAAATGACCTTTATCAGTTTCTGAGAAAAAAAAGACAAACTTATACATATATACGAGGACAAAGAAACAGAGACATAGCCAACTAGTAGTATATATTGGCCACATTTACTGCACAAATTTTATGACATTCAAATGCTAAAGGAACATACAAGAAATATCTGCAGTGCAAAATACCTCTCGAGAGACACGATCCCAGACTATAGCTTCTCGATTTGCATCTCCAGATGCAAACATTGAGAAATCTGGTGAGTAACGAATGACAGTAATTGCACCTCGGTGTTTCTCAAGTACTGCCTCTTCCTTGAGGGTATCACCTACTATACAAAATACATGCAATTTTCCATCCTGCCCACCAACAATAGCTTCACTTCCATCAGGTGCAACCACTAATGCTGTCACAGCAAAACCAAGGTTTATGGTTGATACCACTTTCGTACCACGCAACATAACAACTCCTGAGTCAGTTGTAACCAAAGCAAGTTCAGGAGAGAGAAGGGCAAGGCTCAAGTCCTTCGGTTGACTGCCAATATCAACTGAATCTCCACCCCCACACTGATCCCCATGAAGAGAAATTCTCCATATCTGGAACAGGGGTACCATTAAAAGGAAAATATAAGAAACAATAGAACCTACGCGTCCAAGAGAAAGAGATCCCATGTTCATAGACACAAGGAAAAGAAAAGAAAGAGAAAAGACTGATAGCATCATAAAATTACTACTAAAACTCTAACATGAGATTCTGCGAATCTCTACTACAGCATAGGCATAGGGAACTCTATTTAAAATGAAATACCAGTTCAACTGAAAGTAGAATGTGTGAATGCCAATTCTTCCATGTACTTGAATAATTCATTTTGCAAGAATATTAGAAAAAGCTGTACTTTTTGGGAGAAAATATTATTTCCTCTATTCCAAGTTCAACACTTCATTCTTTTGCACCTCATAGGTTCTATTATGATTTTTCTTTTGGCCTAACTTAACATATTCTACCCAAAGAAATACCACTTAAAAAGTTTCATGTTAGTTTTAATTAAACCGTGATATTTGCATCATAAATGGATTAGTCTACATTTTTTTGCCTAACATATTCATGTCAAATATATAATGGACATTTCAAAGAAGATACTAATGTGAGAATATGACCATTGTTGTATAGTATAGGGGAAAGCTTATATTCATGTCAAACATGTACCTATACCTAAGTGGTACCATGGCTAATAAGTAGGATGATGCATAATAAACCTACTGCTTCAAGAAATTAGTGAGAAGACATAAGCCAATGACACATAAGAGGCATATTTTCATCTTCCCGAGAAAAGAAAAGAAAAGAGCCAACAAAGTGAATCTTAAATGACTGTTTCATCAGACAAGAAATAAAAATGACAAGTACCTTATTGTCAAATCCAGAAGTAACGATCTCTTCTTCAGCAGCAGCAAAGCATTTAATTTGAGAATTCTCTTTCCTCTGTAATTTACCACTATATCCCAAACCTTGAACCCATTTAACTATTAGCCCATCATAACTACTAGACAGTATACATTTTGGGTCACTTTTTAGGACAGCTAATGAAGTGATATTCTTCATGTGTCCAGATAACTGGAGTGGGGATTTTTCAAGATTACTAGCAGAAAATATACTAATTGTGCCACCTAGAGATACAGTGACAAGATGATCGTTCTGCCAAAGACATCCAACAAGCATATCATCAACTCCACCTGAGCCAGAACATGTCAATGTTTTCTTCAACTTCCCACTACCATCCTCAGAGATATCCCATACTTTTGCAGTCTTATCAGCAGATACTGTCAGCACCTGGAATAATATTAAGAAATCTTAAAAGCATATAACACATAGCATGGTAAGTAGTTAAATTCCACTAAAGGAGGGCACCTCATGAAAGAAAACTATATGGTAAACATTGATTCATACTTGAAAGTTAAAAACATGTCTTTCTAAGCAAATACAAAGTGCATCAAGGAAAAATAATTATAACTCACATCAGATGCATATAACATAAAGAAAAAAAAAAAAGGTAAACCTATTCTATAGATATCAACTTGATTATACAGCCTTGCCTTTTGGTGCCTGTTATTCTTTATGTTCCACAGCAACGATAAACCCAAATCTCATATTGAAATGGTGAAACAATGGAATAGGCGTTTATAACATATACAATGGAATTTCAACTGCCAGGCAATAAAAGCTCTCAGATGCTCACCTGCTTACCATCAGGACTCCAGCTGGCCGCATAAATGCTACCTTTGTGGGGATCTTCAGACGACAACTCTCCAATCTTCTCCGCAGTTTTTCCATCAAATATAATACCCTTTTTATCAGAACTTACAGAGATGAATTTGCTTCCATCAGGAGAATATCTTACACAATTTACAAAATTGGCATGATCTCTGCAAATAAAAGATTGAAGCACTTCAGCCTATAAATTAATAGGTGAAGTGAAGTACAAACTGAAGATTAAATAGTCATAAACACCAAATATCGAAGAGAGGCAGGTTTTTATTCCCTTGCAAAGTCAGGTTATTGGATATGTCTTCACACATGGAGCAAATTAAGAGTTGAGTGTGCAGACTTGTGTGTGTGTGAGTTCTTAAGGGCAATTGAGCAAGATGTGTTAGAGGTGTCAGCAAAGCAGGTTGAAATGTTTTAGTTTTCAACAAATTCTAGCCCCCATATGAAGCGATAGATATAATCAGGACCCAATCTTGCAAACTAGATGCCACTTTTCCTAAAAGAATAACCAAGTTAAGTCAAACATTGGCCATTGATAGATTGTTAGATGAATTGAATTTTCAAGTATAAGTACTTTAATTATTCTTAAATTAATTACAATTAGAGTGTTGATGAATTGGATGTTTATTAAGTTGTTAGATGAGTGAAGTCACTAAATTTGGTGAGTTAGTTGTCTTGTCTTTAAGAAAATTACTAAATGTTAATAAAAATAAACATATATACTTCTAGTATTGTTATTTTGTAATTCTATTTCAATGACAATAATTTAATAGTGTCCTTTTTTTGTCTTGCTAATCGAAAGATACGTCAAAAAAATATGTCGGAGAAATTAATTTAACTAAAAGGTTAATCACCTTGACAAATATTTAACATTAGTCAAAGCAAAATCGTATAAATTTTGATTTAAAAATCTTCTGGTCGACTGATGATTTTGTACTATGATTTCAAAATACAGTATTAATTAATCGACCGCATTGAGCAAAACTCTTGGCTCCCCCTCCTCTGGGTTAGATTTGTGGTTGTTTGCAGGTGTTCGCTTCAACACGTTATGATTTGGGCTAAAGGTTACTTACAGTGGCAAAAACAACAATCAACAAAGTTTTCTTGTTAGTCCACACCCAAAAAAAAGTGTCGTTTATTAATTCTATACATAATCAGAAGTGAAAGAGACCATATCAAGCCCAAAATGTTAAAGAAAAGGATTTGTTATAACAAACCTTTGAGATTGCTTGAATTTAAAGGGTGGGCCTTCATAGAAATTCACCAAAAAGTCCTCTCCACAAGTCACAATGCGAAATGGTCTTGTTGGCTTAAAGGCACAACTTAGAACTCGTCTTGAATGGCCATCAAACTCACCCACATTAGTGCCTGAATCCCACCTGTGCAAGATAATGTTCGTCATATACTTAATAATAGTAGAATGCAAATTAGTATTAAAAAAAACATCGTTAGTATTTATCAAAGGTCAATGAATAATGCATTTGAGTATCCATGCAACTCTAACATTAAAAGTCAAGATCCTTAGCTAATCTTGCTTGTCAAATCATGTGTGTTAAGTGACCCCATTTTCACACAACTTCACATTCCCCAAATCAAGTAGGTAAATGTGACTGACTTGAATTGAAGAAGCAAATGTGTATGTCGAAATAGGGGTCATCCATAAAGTAATGATGGCAAACGCCAAGTCTGACATGTACTTTAGCAATTTGGGATCTGGGTGTGATACATTATTCAAGCATAGATTTGATGCAACTATCATCTAACCAAAACTAAGCTTAAAATTTTGAGTACTCAAAAACAAATGCAATATTTACTAATCAAACTTGCAAGTAGTTGTTACACATAGGAGCCATCATATTGTTCATTGAAAATGTATAAAATAAACGCTCTCTCCTCATAATGAATCTATATAAACAAATTCAAATAACAGGAATATGAAATGAATTTGGTAAATAGTACATAAAAAATGAAAAATTATATGTCAATTAAGATTGTAGGCTTGATCAATTAGCAGGTAACAGGGTGATACATGCATATATTTCAAAATAGAACAAAACCAGCTCTAAAACATACAATAGAACATGTCAGTTTCTTAGGCTGCTTCTACAATGTATCAAAATTGAACTAATAAAGGAAAAGAAAACTCACATAAAAGCGCGAACGAGAGACTTCCCTTTGCCATCACCGCAGGCGACGATCCGCATCCCATCAGGAGACCATTGTAGATCATCAATCCGACCCGACAAAACCTTGAACTCTTTCTTCAACACGTGGTCATTGTAGGCCCCCCAGATCCTAACCGTGCCGGACACGTCAGCCGAGGCTACCCACTCCCCGTTCGGCGAGAACCGTGCCACCGTGGCCGGATACGCATGCTCACCGTAAACGGAGACGTTGAGTGGATTGTTAAGGTCGAGAATAATGACGGATCGCCCATTTGTGTAAAGAACCTTGTTGGATTTTGGGTCGCCCCAGATCAGGATTCCACGGCCCCGCTCTGTTGATGGGACACAAGCGTAGGTTTCCGCGAGCTCAGGCATTGATCGGGTTTTTGGTTTTGAATTTGATTCGAAAAGTGGATAATTGTGAGAGGGAAAGCACAAACTGTGGGATTTGGGTAAGAGATTTGGGGATTTTTATACTAGCGCTAAATAAGAAATGATAACCATAGGGAAATGAATTAGCTTTTGTACAACGTGGTTAGCGTAATCATTGAACTCCAAAGAAAATTAAACTGTATTAGATAAGCTGTAAAGTTTTTTTTTTAAAAAGACTAATTTTTTAAAATTTTAAGTAACTGTATAATTAAACTGCATATCTCCAATTAATTCATCAAACGAGCAGCATTAACCCTCAGTGAGAGATGAATTCTCCTGCTTTGAACTATAAAGAGATTGTCAATGTAATTATCACGACTCGGCTCGAATTTTTTCATAAATCAATCCAACCAACCATTTTTAAGCACGACTGTGATTCAAAGTGGAAATAGTATACAGTGTGTTCTTTTTTTTTCTTCTTTAAAATCAAAATTCTTAGTCCCTAAACATGGCATTTCTGAAGTTCACAATAGAACAAATACATCATCTCTTGGTTTCTTCGAATGTAAAATAGAGTAACGTGATAGGTGAAGCCTTTCTCTGAGCACTGCGTTAACACGAATGTCACCGTTCTATTGTTAGCTTCTGTCAGAAGAAAATAAAGTAAAGGGTTTGGTGCAAATCACTACGAAATAATCTCTTCCGAATGGTCAGGGCAAAAACGGGTGCACCAAGCCAACTATATCCTTCGAAAGTCGATTTGCAAGTTTCAGTCAAGCATTAAGATTTGCAACCTTCTGAGACAAGACATCAGCTGTCTCATCAGTGGCTTCATCTGGGTTATCCTGCAGCACAGAAAATAAATATGGTATAAATAAGATAGCTGCATAACAGTTCGGTTTTCGCATCAAGAATGTCTTGTTATTCATGCTAAAGTTGCTGTTAGTTTGTCAAAGAGAGGTTTAGGTGAAGAGATGTCTACCTCGGAATTGTCTTTTGCTTGTACACCAACGCACTTGGAGGCACTAATGCTAGCACTCTTGAATAGGCTACGAGCACTATTTGGTTTGTTAGTGCCATTTTGCCCTTCCGCATTTGCGTTCGAACCATCTACCTGAGATATTGAAGTTGAATTCTCACCATCAATATCTTGATCAGCATTCTCATCCTTGGGAACGGGAACTCTTTCTCTGAAAAGAAGAGAGCAAGGTCATTTAGGCAAACTGAAATACGACACATGAACTAGACAAGCTAGTGGCGTTTCCACCATCTAAAGCATGACAAGATCTACTCTGATTTTATGGCTTCGGAAAAGAAGAGAAAAAATTGGCAGAAAACTAACATGATCCCTAAAAATTTATGAAGCATACCTAGGCAAAGAAGCGTGATGTCTTAGAAGTGGAGTACTTTTTTCACCACCTTTACCATAATGTTCCTCCAAATGTGCAAATTGTCGCTTGAATCGATCAACACCGCTATTTGAATGAAAAAGAAAAGAGAATGTTAATTGTGATGCCAGAAGCAAACATTTTCAACTAGAATTTCTGGACCCTTTTTTCCCTTTTCCCTTATATTACACTTCAGTACTACATAGTTGCAAAGCCACTCAAAAAGTATTATTTCACTGAACTGTCTTTCAATCGTACAAGGACAACCTTGGGCATCATATTAAGCAACAAAAGTTAAGAGCACCAAAGAGTTGTAAGGTTTACAATGAAGAATGATACTAAGGAAGAGTACTCGACCAATGTTTTTGTTTTGTTCAGACCAAACACAAGTTCTCTATGTTTTTGGTTTGGGATTAATCACAACTTCAATAAGAAGAAACCCAAAACTGTCAAAATCATATTGATTTCGAACTTCTCCCATTTGAGAAAGCATACAAAACCTAACCAGTAACAAGAGTGAAGATTATATTTTGAAGCTCTAGTTTATCTTTAATATGATTCAGGAAGTGCCACCTTAGCAAAACAAAGCTAACATACTTTGCAAAAGAAAAAAGTGGGATATATATAAATCACATGGGTAAACAATGGCCAGACAGGACTGGCCAGTTGAATGGATTGGACAGGGAAACAATGGCCCCTCCGGTCCAGATACGAATATTATTTCAGTCATTTCAACCGGCTGGTTGAACTGATTAAACCAAAAACTACCCCTTTAACATTTCACCCACTAGTTACATTTTCAAACAATTTGATATTCTAGTATCACTACAAAATTCCTTCATAAATGAATTTTTTTATACTTATATCACTATCAAAATTCTGAGACACATCAAGTTGATAATGAAATTGAACAAATCAAATTATGCTCTCATGCTTACAGATCCTAAGAAAAAAGTCACATAGTTTTAAAATAGAAAGAAAGACCAATTTACTTGTTCAAGAGACTCTGAAAAGATTTTTAAACCTGAATGTGACATAGTTATTATGCACATATTATAAAGAGATGACCATATGTGTGAAGTTAATCTAACTTGGAACAATAAGTGTTTTCTAACCTTGGGTACATAAAGCTGGTCTGATCCCCACCGCGAAGATACTCCTGCAGCATCTGGGGATGATACTCCAATATCTGTAGGCAAGAGTTGGCTAAGCTATACAATAAACAAGAACCACATAATACCAAAGCAACAAATGTGGAGTACCTCTCGATAAATCAGCTCTCTAACATCATCTTTTGTCAATTTCCTTCTCTCAAACTCAAATTCTAGTTTTGAAATAGGTTGTGTAGATGGTTCACGATCCACATTTGCCAAACTATAAAAATATGGGTCAGCTAATGCCTGCAAGCAGAATGCATCACCACTGGGGATATCAGAAGCTAGTAAGTCAGGATCTGACTTGCAGATTTATCATTTATAGTTGATTTAATGTCAATGGGAAGAGGAATTATCATATCTTTGATGCATCACCATTAGGGTTATCTCTTGTATGCATACTTCTTTTTCATTTTAGCTCTTTTGAAAACTTTTTAAGTTACTAGGATTGCTCAATCTTACTTCTTCAGCTGTGGGACGATCTTTTGGATCAAATGCAAGTAAGCGCTCAAGTAGGCGAAGGGCCAGGTGATCCACATTAGGGAACTTCTGTGAGAAAGGAATTGGTTGCTTTTTACGCATGCTACTAAGGTACCTCCTTGCCTTTTCATTTCTAATCTGCCAGGCCACGATAATTTAAGCACAATGAGTTGGTCAGTATTTAACATTAACCTCAAAAGCCACAACAAAGCTTGAAATCAGGGTCAAGTTTAAGTGAATGCACATGAAATCCAATAGAGGAAAAGAAGATAACTAACCCTTGATATGGATTCAGGAGGGGGTGTGCCAAGTGTATCGGTCATGAGATCCAATTGGTGCACCACATTTTTTCCAGGAAATAGTGGTTTTCCTGTAAGTATCTCAGCAAATATGCATCCTATGCTCCATATATCAATTGCAGGAGTGTACTACAAAAGGATGAAAGACAGAAATTAGAATTGTAGCCTAATAAAATATATTTAATGCAATTATTATACATCAAAAGATATATAAAAACAAGTGATTAAAAAAAGGCCAATGGAGGCGATATTGGGTGTACCAATAACATTGAAAGTAGCTAAATACTCATGATAACAAAGCATGGCATAAAACTTTATCTGATTACATATGGAACTAAAGAAAAGAGCACAACAATTGTCTTTAGCTCCTAGACTTTGCTGATATGCTCAATTGCATTTGCTTATTTAGAAGAGATTTGAGCACACAGAGAACAAACATCACATTAAATCAAGGTTCTTAATTTTAAAAAAAATGCCAATCTACAAAAAGTGCTTCAAAAGCCAGCCAACATTATTAATTTATGTTAACTTTGCTACTCCAGATTGTAGTAGTAACAATACACATTCTTAAAACTGCAAGATTAGCTTCAAGAATTCTTCATAGAAGATGATGAAGTAGAAAAGAAACAATAAATAATGGTTACAGAAAAGGCTGACAGCTATATTAAAAATAATGCAGCAAACTTTAATTCTACATAAGAAAAACTATTCACTGAGAAGTGCAAAGCAATCCGATGTTGACTACTTCAATGATGAAAACTTAGAATTAAACCATTCCAAGAACTTTACTCAAACATGCTACTGATAACATCAAATTACATGGTGAAGAATTGTGTACATACACAAAGGACGTTAAAAGGAAACTCATATCCGTTAAAAAGTTAAAGCAAATGCCTACTTGGTTTGACAGCCAACTAAAATTGAATTCAAAGTTCAAACAATCAAACTAATAAGCAATAGTCCAAACAAGATTTACACTGGATAGATACCAACAACAATAATTGTTCAGAAAGTAGAAGGGGAAGACCAATGGGACGAAAATGTTTAGAGAAATCAAAGCAATATATGTGATGACTAGGTAATAGAAACAGAAATATATCTCCTACTTTTTGAGCAATCTCAGCAACTGGAAACAAGAATATAAATATGAAAATCCTAATATACAGAAGACAATGGGACGAAAATGTTTAGAGAAATCAAAGCAATATATATAATGACTAGGTAATAGAAATAGAAATATATCTCCTACTTTTGAGCAATCTCAGCAACTGGAAACAAGAATATAAAGATGAAAAGCCTAATACACAAAACCAAAAGAACTTACTTTGGAGAAAAAGGATCCACAGAGTTCAGGAGCACGATACCAACGGGTTGCTACATAGTCCTAGATGGATTAAATAAGTTAGATTAGTTAGCACAGCCTTTTTGGAGGCTTGCCCTGTGTAATGTAGAAAAAGAAAGAAAAAAAGTTTAAATTCAAATTAAGCCTTTGAGAAATACTAAGGAAAGATGAATGCAGAAGCTTCATATTTCATGAAAGAACAACATACAGTCCAAAAAATCGCTGATGGGGCATCATTAAACGACACTCGTGCAAGCCCAAAATCACAAATCTTCAACTTACAATCAGCATTAGCAAGGATGTTCTTTGGTTTTAAATCTCGATGGAATACATTTGCTGCAGCAATTGAAAAAAGAAATCAACAAGAAAACTAAGAGGTAGGTTAGGGAAGCATACTGAAAAGCACTGACCTGAGTGTATATACTTCAGACTGCGAAGAAGCTGGTATAAGAAAAACTGGTGATGCTCAGGAGTTAAGTCATCATTGGCCTTAATTACTTGGTGAAGATCAGATTCCATCAACTCAAAAACAACATAAATATCTCTAAATTCCCGTCGAGATGGAGGGAGCATAATATGCTTTATTTCTACAACATCTGGATGCCGAAGCAACCGCAGCAGCTTGATTTCTCTCAAAATCCGTGTTGCATCAGAGACATGCTCAAAGACATCATTAATCTTTTTTATCGCAACCTTTTCACCCGTGTGGGTGTCAACTGCCGAAGCAACAACTCCGTAACTTCCTTTCCCAATAATCTCCTGAATTTGATATTGGCTTCCCTCTCCATATTCGGTGAAAAAATCATTTTCAGCTGCACCCTGTATAGCACCATTGTTTAGAAACACCAAAAGTCCTATTCAGAAACAAAGAACAAAAATAGAGTGCGACAACAAGAGATGAACATATAGAAAATATAGATTAATGATTCTTTTATTTTATTATAACCCTGGCACTACAATAAACACAAAAGAAATGACATGTGAAAGTGCACACTAGCTAAAAGCAAAGTGTAACAATCATGAGAAACCTTCGGATCACTAGATAAAGACTCGCAATAGCAAATGCTATTAGCCTTCTAACATTATAGGAACAGGGTTCTCTTCATACCTCGCAACAGCTGGTATACATAAATTTAAACATGAAAGGAACATTTACCCTTACTTTATAAAATTCAGCTATGAGAAGCAGATTGACAGCCTAGACACAGCATTTAATGCACTCTGTTTCCAAATTATAAAATAATAAACTAATGCCGCTGGAGATATTAAGGGCAAAATTATATGGCATCTTTGAAATAATAGATTGAGTATGAAAAAAGAAAACAAGTCCAAAGAAGGCTTCTTGCTTCAAATTCTAAAAAATGCCAGAGGATTAACTTTATCCTGATGCTCTGAGAATGATAAAGGATCGAAAAAGGAATATCACATTGTTATACAAGTCGAAATTTGTTTTTTTTTTTAAATGAGAATTAAATTCATCAATTACTCTCTTAAATAAAAAATGCAAAGAAAAAGCAATATCAAATTAGCAAGCAGGATCATTTTCTCCAAAAGCCTCTAAAATACTAGTTATCCAGATGCAGTTAAACATTTATATGTACACACGTATTATAATACCACACAAGATGGAACTGCAAAAATAACGCATTGAACATCTTTCAAATTAAATGTCATAAATAAATAAAAAAACTTATGCTAATCTATCAATTAATGATGTTAAAGAAAAGAAATGATCTGTTTTTTTATTAAGAAAATGGCTGAAAGTTCTTTTTATGAAAGCAAATATCAGGAAAGATAAAGGAAAAAATGAAAAAAAAAGTACCTTTTTCTCCATGGAATTAATAAGAAGGTTAGGAACTTTGATGAGATCGAGGGAAGAATAATCTAAATCCTGAACAATGACTTGTTGTTGTGGTGGTGGTTGTTTTTGAGTCAGAGTTAGAGTGAGTGCAGGAGTTGAATGATGATGATGTTGATCGACAATAATAATATCATTATTGTTATTATTAATTTGAGTAGTATTATTAGAAGAGGAAGAAGAGATGGTGAAATGGCGATGTTGAAACCAGCTAAGAAGATCGTCCAAGAAACTGCCACTTGCCCCCATATACTCTGGCTCACCTTCGTCTTCGATTCTCAGCCAATCAATTGCCGCTTTGCTCGCTTCTAATTCCGATTCCTACTCCTATTTTCCTTCGTCTCCTCTTCTGTTATCTATTTGCTCTTTATATATTTATATATAGTATATACAAAAAGATCAAATAAAATTACTTCTTTCTTTTTCCCGTTTCTTGCCCGATGAATCCGGAGAAACAAAGGGGAAGACCACTCCACTCTAATTGTTATATTTGATAAGTGAAGTCCAGACCTGGATTTGGTACCCAAGTTGCTAGTACCAATCTGACCCTGGATTCTTTTTATTTCATTTGTCAAATCCACTTGATTTGCTTGTATATCCGAAATTGATTTAAAATTAAATATTTCAAACTTAAATAATTTTTAATTTTTAAAACTGCATACAATATCAACCATTAATTAAAAATAAACCATTTTGTTTGATCTTCAATCATAAAAGTTCCAACTCACTTATAAAACCAAACCAGCTTCATGTCCCAATCAGAAAGACTTTATAACTGGCGTAGATCCCATTTGATGTTTAGATAACACAAATCAGATTTTAAACTCGTATTTACCCCAATTTTCAATTCAAATAATTAATTCAATTTAATTAATTTATTATTAGATCATCAGCTCAACCCATCCGATCAATCTGATCACTTATTTCGAACCGATACTCCTGCCAATTTTTAGTCCAACCAGTCAATGATTTTCTATCGTGCAGTTTTATATATTATATGAATAAATATTTATAATTTTTGTTATTTCTTTGTTAATAATCCAAATAAGTAATTTTCTTTTTTTTAAATACATAGTAAGTAATTTATATTCAAACTTAAATCATTTTGGGTCATGTGATTATATTCTGATTCTGATTCCCATTTCCTATTTTAGATATAATACAAATACATGATAAACAAAGAAATGGAAAAACAGCTAAAATTCACTGGTAATGGACTGTATTTTCTCATCAATGTAAAGTAAAATCCCAAATCGGTTTGGTTGCCAAAAGTAAATAACAAAAAAAATTCCTATCCCCATATTTTACCGATCCAAAAGAATATTTATTTGGTATCTCTGCTTACAAGCAGAAGAGCTGCAAATTCTCGCTGGTATTCAACCATTATTATCTGAGCAGATGGCAGGCAACTTATGAATTAAAACAGGAGAAAATGGGCGGGCGAATAAGCAACTTGTAAAACTAGACCAACCATGATGGAGATAGAGGCAATGGCAATTTAGGACAGGAATTTGTGTCACTTTTAATTAGCTGCATCTCGACTGTAGTACTGGTCGAGAGTTTTCGCAGGTATACGGTGAAGAAGTTCTCGAGGAAATACACGAAGCAGTGTCCACGCCAAATCAAGTGACTGAAAGATGTTGCGAGTGTCGTATGCTCCTTGCGTCACAAATTTCCTCTCGAATTTATCCAAGAACTCCAAGTATAGCTGTTAGAGGATATCGGATTAGGTTAAGAAACTACTTGACCAAACAACGGTGCAAGAAAATTGAGGAGGAAATGTGAAAGAGAGTGTAACCAGATCCTCGGACGAAAGAGCTTCTTCTCCAACCACAGCTTTCATAGCCTGAACATCCTTCCCGATGGCATAATTTGCATACAACTGAAAGTTCAAGGATTGAGAAACAAAAAGAGATATTAGATGCCTTTTACATCGAATAAAGGATTGAAGTTGCAACCAGACCTGGTTAGACACATCAGCATGATCCCTGCGTGTCATCCCCTCACCAATGGCACTCTGCCAAATAAGAGATAACAGCAATTATACTTCATAGCAAGTCATGATTTGTAAATATTGATTGATGCAATATATTTCATTATAATCAAGATCTTAAATAAATGTGTGCCATCCTCACCTTCATCAGACGAGAAAGCGATGGAAGCACATTGATTGGTGGGTATATCTGTCCAATTCAGAGGCAAAGAATTTATTTATTGACATAGGTCAACTACACTCTTTAAAAACAGGTATAGAGAATATTGTTGACTCTGAAATCAGTCCAATTAAGAAACCATGTTCAACAAAGTCACTATTAGAAATATACTAAAGCAATATACCAATGGAGAATATACAGTTCACTAAGTAAAATACCTTTTCTTTTGCGTGTTCAAGTAAAATACCATATTAGAAATAAAATTCCATGCACATATTGATGAGAAGGGTATAATTTGCAGACCTGAATAACTCCACGATGCACAGGTTTGATAGTTTGTCAAAGCTAATTTCGAATTTACCTGTCTATTATGGAGCTGTCTGTCAATGTATATTTGCCCCTCTGTGATATATCCAGTAAGATCCGGAGTTGGATGGGTAATATCTGTCAAAACAATAAATAGAAATGCCATAAAGCAATTGTTTCTGGGGCTCTGTGCTAAATTTTGATATAGTTAAAAGATGCATTACCGTCATTTGGCATAGTAAGAATTGGAATTTGCGTGATGGAACCCTTTCGCCCTTCAATTCTTCCAGCTCGCTCATATATTGTGGCCAAATCAGTATACATGTACCCAGGATACCCACGTCTTCCAGGCACTTCTTCTCGGGCAGCAGAAACCTGCAGTAGCAATAGTAGTATGTCTCACACAGAGCATAAATTTCTGTACAACCTAAGAAATTTAAGGTAATTTAGAAAAAAAAAATCCCGAATTCAAAAGAAACCAGTAGTAAAAGAGATTTTGACGAATATCACAAACGGATTTATGGAGCTCTGGCTTCAAGAGCTGGTAGTCATGCACTAAAGAGATTGCATAAGGGAGATTTGGTTGCTTTTCATTACCTCACGGAGAGCATCAGCATAAGAACTCATGTCTGTAAGAATCACAAGAACATGCTTCCCGCATTCATATGCCAGATATTCAGCAGTAGTGAGAGCAATACGAGGAGTAATAATACGTTCAATTGTGGGGTCATTAGCCTGTAGAGAAGAAAGTAGAAGGTATTTTCAGGCTATAAATATATTTTTCCAACCCACATTTCTCATGTAAAAATAAAAATAAAAAAGGGTAAAGCATTTCTATCTCAAATTGAAACATACCAGGTTTAGGAAAAGGGTCACTCTCTCCATTGAGCCATTTTCCTCAAAATCACGTTTGAAAAACTGTGCAGTTTCCATGTTTACACCCATAGCCGCAAACACAATGGCAAAATTATCTTCTTCACCATCCTGAAAAATCATCGGGTTAGTGAAACAATCAGCTTTCTACAAACCTCATGGTAAGGGCACAAAAGAATCTACAAGCCATGTATATACAAATGTTAGCATGTTCACTTATTTAAACTATCAAGGATATCATAATATTATATTATTACAAGCCAATCTATATTAATACATAAACTTTACCTCAAGAAGATCCCCAGCCTTCTCCAATCGTTTCACCAAACCAGCCTGACGACAAATCTGAGCAGCAATTTCATTATGGGGAAGACCAGCAGCAGAAAAGAGAGGGATCTTTTGCCCTCTAGCAATTGAATTCATAACATCAATTGTTGAAATCCCTGTCTGTATCATTTCTTCAGGATAGGTTCTCTCACTAGGATTAATAGAACTCCCTACAAAATAGTAAAATGAAGGATAAGTAATACAGCAATTAACAAACTTATGATTAGAAGCAACTTGTATGGTTCCAGTCTCATTCACTCCACAACACTGCCTACCAGAAATATCCAAATATGCTTCAGGCAAGATAGGTGGCCCGTTATCGATTGGCTTGCCAGAGCCATTGAAAATGCGCCCAAGCATATCCAAAGAAACAGGAGTTTTCAAAACCTACAAAATAGTTAGAAGAAAGATACTGGCAAATGAGTTGAAAACAACAGAAAAAAATGCAGGGAAAAATGAAATACTTTTCCTAAATACAACTAAAACAAACTCTTCTCAGTTCTCTTCTACCTTGCTACCATGGTTTCTACAGTATCATAAGAATTAGGCATTTCTTTGCAATGATTCAAAAGAATCATTAAGCAGCAAACAGCAATCCTAAACACTATCTAAAAGATGACACAAAACTCTGCCAGCGTTTCCCTCAATACGTAACTTTTCATCATTTAAGCATATACCACATTTACAAACCAAACAAACCCTTGTGAAACCTCTACAGTTGCATGATATAATCACACGAAGTATAATGATTATAAATTGTCAATTTTCCCCCCTTCTCTATGGGCACAGGAACAAGTGCATAAAATGGCTAAGCTGCTAGTGACCGACTATTGTTGTGTCTAAAATACCACTAAACATTAACAAGTCCACTGTAAAGGCTTGATTGCCTAAACCTTGTAATCAGCAAGGCCGGGTATGGGAAAACAAACCTTCATAAGAAACACAAATAAGTAACAGGCTGCTATTATTAACCATCATACAGCACGAGAAAAATTAATCTCTATGGTTTCTCTACCAACATGACCTGGTCTGTAATATCCTTTCCGAAGTTTGCAAGACATTCAGTGGGCAGAAATATGAATACCAGCCAAAATATTAATTTGCTTTGAGAGACCATAAAGGGGCTGATGACATATACTTAGGAAAATAACTTTTACTATACTAACAGCCAAAACAGCCAGTATCATGCCAAACTAAAATCTTAGCTTACCATACTAAATAATTTGTCTTCGACATCTAGTAACAACAAGATTTATTTCCCCTCTAGTTTATTTCAAAACCATGTACCTAAAGATTTAAGAAACAACTAAAATGCATCACCATTTGTCCTAATGTCTAAAGCCATAAAATCAGGCAACAATTTCCTGATAGAAAAGAAGCTACTTCAATTATTTTCTGGCTGTGTCTTTAAGGGCAGTTATTTTGCATATCAAACTTACAAGTGCAAGATAAGGATTAATCTTAAATGTAGGAAAGGAGGAGGTTACATACCTCTCCTGTAAATTGCACGGTCGTATATTTGTTGTCAATTCCAGATGTTCCTTCAAATACCTAGCCAAGGTGCCATATAAGTAGAGCATACAAAGAATACATGGATCATCTGTTGATAAAATTGTTGCACCAATTAAAGTATAGAAACTAGCACCATAACAGAAGGCCCGCATTTTGCACGGTGAAAAAGTTAATATTTTTCCTTTTGGCATGAGCACAAAGAGGGATTCATGATTATAAAGGAATAAAAGATCAACTGAGATAAAAATTACCTGAACAACAGCCTTTTCTCCATCAACTTCTAGGACTTGACCACGTCTGGTTGTTCCATCCCCTAAACGAATATTAACAATTTCTTGATACTTGGGTCCCTGAAGAAAGCAAGAACCCCAAATGAAGAAGATTTGAAATCAAAATTAAATAAGAATGAGAATGTTACTAGCTATGTTACTCGAACTTAGGTGTGACAGTCATATACATGTTTCCATCACAGATATGTTCAGTTTTTTTAAAGTTTTCCCATGTATTTGGAGGGTTCCTATGGATCATATCTGCATAACTATGTTCAGTAATATGTGTTGAAAACAGGTATCAAACACAAGTAGTTCAAAGGTTACTAGATAATGAGCAAGAAAACCAGAACTTGCCTTCACTTTATCAAGGATTACCAATGGCCCAGCCACTCCGGAAACAGTTCTATATTCTGCAATTATCTCACAAAAAGAAAGATGATCATGAATGATAAGGCTTCTTTCATGGAACAAGTCCTTGTTGCAATGCATGTGGCTGCTTAACCAAAGGTACCAACAATTTCTCCCTCATTATTAAACTAAGCACTCAAATCATATATAAAACATGAATTCAATTGAACATAACCCAATTAAAATGCTTATAAAGCAATAAAATTCACCCATGCCGATCTCTAGCGTTCCCTCCTCCATGTTATGGTTGTTTTCTGCCTTGCCCATCTGGTAAGTCTGCCAACAAACAAGACAGAAAATTCATTACTCTGAACAAAATAGAAAATTAAATTAAATTAAAAACAAAAGACCGAATTTTCACTCTCAAGTCTCAAACACTCTGTAAATGTATATATATACACACAAACTTGATATTAATTAATCAGGCTCTCTTCTCTCCAACAGCCCGGGGTTTTGTTTATTTAAAACACGCCGTTAATCTTAACCAGAACCTGGAATGTATAATCTATTAATCACATCATTCCAAAATCACAAAAATCAAAGCTGTGTTTCAAAGTTAGAGAGTTAAACTCTGCTTCGCTTTACTAAACAAATAAGATAAGCAACAGATCATGGAACTTGACTGCTTAGAAATGGTTCAAACATAGCTAGAATTTAAAATAAAAATTCCTTTTTATTTGTTTCCTTTCAATTTCTCAGTGGCCAAACAGAATCCAAGTATCAAAGGTAACATTTCTTACAAAGAAACTCGAAGAATAAAAAAAATTAAACACTTCTTATGCTAAGAATCGATCAAAATCAAATAAACACAATAAGATTCAACGGAAAAAATAAGTAATAGGTAAAATCAGTAGACGAACGGATCGAGTGGAACTGAATATCGTACAATTAGATTAAAAGGAACAAACCTGAAAATAACTATAATTAATTGAAGGGAAAATGAGATCTAAAACAGCAAAATTACAAATTAAAAGAAAAAGGAACTTACCTTTTTGTGTTGTTCTGTATTCACGAGAAAACTGCAAAGAAGAGAAAAAGAAAGACAAGAATAAACAGGGATTAACAGTATCTTTCAGTAAGAAGATGATTTTTATTACTATTTTTATATCCAAATAAGTAGTTTTATTGGATTTGCTGAAAAAGAGCGATTCTATCAATTATATTAAATATGATTATTCAAAAAATATTTGATAGTTCTTATTTATCAGTAGACAAAGAAATAAAAAACACTTCACCAAAATCATTGACAAGTGTTACAATAATCCAAAATATTTTCAAATCCAAGCCGGAATTGATTTAATGTCAACAGCTCGACATGTACTTCAAGATCAATCATACAAATTATCTACCGATGGAAGAAGAATAGTAGCTGATAAAAACAGCATGATTCAGAAATTAAGAGATAAAAAATCCATACAACTGCTAAAGAAAATAGCAGATATGGAAATAGACGATTTTCCTTCAAAAAATAATTGAAGAAATCAAGAACACGTGGGAGACTTGGAATTCACCAAGACTATCACCAGAATCTTTACACCTGGATTAGAAACATGGAACCTGGACAACATCCAAGAAGGATAAAGACAAAACAAATACCATGTGTAAAGTCAAGAAGACTTTCAAGCTGATTTTCAAGATTGGCGGTAAACAAAGATTCAATGCATCTATGTACAAATGAAGATATGACAAAGACAACTGACAACATACGTGGAGGCAATAATAAATTCATCCTTATCAGAAACACTGTGCAGGATTGAAGAAAAATCAAATAGAGTTTAGAAATTTTACTATAAATAACAATGTAAAGAGCCTAAACAAGGCATCGAAAAATAGCTTAGAAATCTTTTCTTTTACTTTCAGTATTCTAAACTCTCTCTTTATAAAATCTTCCTTTTACTTTTAATAAAATAACTATCTTCCGCACTTGTGTTAGTTTGTAATTGGTATCAGAGGCCCCCGGAGTTACGATTCTTGGAGAAATTCATATCATAATACTCATTGTAAGTTCTTATCTTTAATTTACAATCCAGTTAATTTTGTGGTTATTTATCTTGAAACCCATATATCTGTTATTTTGTCTAACTTTTACCTTTTTAAGTCTAGGTGAGAGATGATAGGCCTTGTGTGTTAAGACAAAATAATATAACAGACTGTTTTAGGTACCAAAGATAAGTAACATGGAAGAGACAGATTGTTTATATAAAGATAATGTAACATTCTAAAATAGGGCCTAAACGGAATAGTGGTTGCGAAACCATAAATCCGAGGTAGAAAAATTTATTTTATTATTATTTTAAGGTTCATGGTATGATTGCATGATTGTGTGAAAATTTCGTGATGAAATTCCGTGCATAAAGTGCTTAAGTTGAGGTTAGGGATTAAATTGAATAATTTGCAAAACTTGCATTCTAGAAGTTTTTAGTATGAAATTACTTTGGAATATTAATTAGGAGGGTTTAAATAACAATTTGACCAATTTTAAGTTCATGGACAAAAATTAGGACATGGAAGGAATTTTTGAAAGTTTAGTAAGGAGGGGTAATTTGGTCATTTGGATATTAAATGAATTAAATAGGGAAAAATAACACAAAAATGGTCATCTTCTCAATTAGTTTCTGCCGATTTTTGCTCTCCTCCATAGCTGGGGTTTCTTCAACTTTCAAGCTTCATAGTAAGTGATTCCAAGCCCCGTTTTTAATGATCTTTACGTTTTTGGAGTCCCGGTAACTTAATTAAGCTTATTCTAGCAATAATTCAGCCTAGGGTTCATATTTGGAAAAATACCCATGGCTGAAATTTGTGTATTTTGGTGTTTTATGATAGAATATGAGGTTTTAAATTATGTTAAACAACTTATGCTACTCAGTTTTAAGTGAAAACGAGTAAAATGGCTTAAATTGGAAAAAAAATACCAATAGTCATAAGTATATGTTAGAGTGTGATTTTGATATTGCCATAGAAGGGAAAAATGATCAGCATGTCATAAAACATAAGAAAATAGGATGATGTTTAATTTACGAGCCTTGGGGTAAAAGTGCAAATATGTGAAAGTTTAGGGGTAAAAATATAATTTTGCAAAATTTTGGGTCAAGGACTGTTTTAATAAATGTGAATATTAAATAAGTTAAATTTGCTATTATAGATCAAGAAGAACGAAATTCGGGAGTAGATCGGGGAAAAGAAAAAGTAAAGGACTAAATTGTAAAGTTTAGTCACATTTTGTATCAAGGTAAGTTACAGTAAATAAATGCAATATTCTTTTATTTTACATTATTATTGTCAATTTCCAGCATTTATATACTTATGTTATGAAAATATGTAAAGTCGAATTTAAGATGGAGTGACAGAGGAAAAGTGTTAGAAAGCCCCGGTTGAACCCTAGGAATGTTAGGATATTAGGGTTGACAGGACAGAACAGAAATGAGCCATGTAAATCCATATTAGAAATATGGCTTTGGAGGCAGGATTGAGCCATGTAAGTCCATATTATATATGGCATTGGAGACAAGAATAATTCATGTAAGTCCATGTCAAAGACATGGCATTGGCAGGATATTGATAGACAGGAACGGCCCTAGTATCCCTAGTATTCCGAGTGGTTCAACGGGTCAGGATACGAGTTAAATTACAGTGAATTAACAGCAAAGGAAAAGTAGATTATACTTATGAAAAAGGAAAGGTCAGGTAAGAAAGAAGGTAATGGAATAAAGAAGAAGATAGAAATTGAGAAGTAAAGAAATTTATAATGTTAGATGATATTATGCATAATTATCCATTATGTTGAATGTTGTGATTTATTTGCTTGTAAGCTTACTAAGCCTAGTGCTTAATCTCTTTATTTTCTTCTTCTTATAGTACTTATCTAGTCACTCGGGGATCGAATGAAACGTCGGAGGCCGATCACACTATCAAAGAAATAACTCGGTATAACTAGACGTTTTGTTTTGGGTATGGCATGTATAGAAACTTAGCTACTTTTGGTATAATATGAACAATGAATGATGTGTAAATACTTGCTAGTGATTAGCTAATAAAATAGCCGATGATATACATATTTATTAATATGTATGATTGATTGATGATTATCACATGAAAATTATGAAAAATGTGAAAGTAACCTAAAAACAGATTCAAGTAACAGAAATGACGTAACTTTGAAAAATCACTAAAAATTGTAGAAACATAGTTTGAAGATGAATAATATATGAAATTAAATCTTATTATGTATATTTTCTTATGGAATAAGCAAAACAGATAAAGGTATTATATTTTATGAGATATCTAAGTTTTAGTGAAACAGGGTCAGAGCGATTTCTGGATCCCCTGTTTCAACTTTGGAAATTCACCATAAATTGTACAAAACTAATTAGAAGGTGTAATTTATATGGTTAGAATCCTTGTTGAATCTAGTTTTGTGAGAAACAAACGGCTTAGTCATATGAAATTTTTTACAGGAAGAAACATGGCTTGTAGTAAGAAGAGGTCAGTGTAGTTGAGTTTTGAAACAGGGGAAACTTTAACTAATAAACTGTACTAATTGGCCAAGTCAAAAATTCTAGAAAAAAATTAGTAGATAGATATATGAGTCTAGTTTCAGGAAAAATTTACGGATCTTAATTTGAGTTTTGAAACTCGAGAAATGAATTTTTAAGCAACCATGACGCAGAAAAACAGTTTATTCCAAAAATTAAAATAAGTGGTTTAGAGTTGTTTAAAAGGTAAGATAAGTTTAGTAACACCTCAAGCTTGACTTCGGTGACGGTTTCGGGCGTGGGGGTGTTACGGATAAAACCTGCAATCATATTATGCATATAGATTCTAAACAAGAAAATAATATTTCGGCCCTTAGTAAAGGATTTAATAGTTTAATGGACATAACCTCTATATATTATAATAAAATATATAATAAAGTCAGTAATATAGAAGAAAAAGTAAATTACATGGGAGATATTAAAGAATTAGATTTAAACAATAAATCTAAAGAAATTTTATCAGAAGTCAATAATAAATTAGATCAAGTTATTAATAATAATAATATGGAATCAGATATAGATTTAGGTCCCTTATATTATGGTAATAGTAATATAATTTTAACTTTATCAGATGAAGAAGAAGAAACTTCTTCAGAAGAGTCATCTTCTACTATTAATAGAAATAAAAAATCTGAAAAACAGAAAAGAAAAAATATTACTCAACAAAAATATGATTTCCAATCTTATAAAGAATTAATAGAACATTGGAAAGTCAAATTTACTAAAAGTACAAATAAAAATGAAAGAATAGAATACTTAAAATTAATAGAAGAACTTTATGAAAAACATAAAGATCTATTTACTCAGTTTAATTATCACTATATGTTAAATTATGATACTACAGAAAGTAGTAGTTCTAGTAATTCTGATAATCAAGAAGATTTAAATGTAACTAGTTATAAATCCGATAAAGAAAATACTTCAATAGATGAGGATGAAAATATAGAAGTCCCCGAACCTATGGATACTGATCAAACAGATCCTTATGGTAAAAGAAAATTAGAATCAGATATTCAAAAAGATGATTATTTGAGAGCTTTAAATAAAGACTTTGAAACAGTTGAAAATGCAACAAGAATTTTTGGTAATCAAACCGAAAATATAGCTACTAATGAAGTTAAAACTGAATATACAGGCGAATCTTCTAATCAACAACCAAGTCAAACTATATACCACATAGGATAGATGATTTAAATAAAAGAAATGTGGCTCAAGGATGAATATATTTAGATTTGACTAATATTTCAATATCAGACTATGAAAAAACCATAGATGATTGGGCACAGTCAATGACAATAGTTGTAAACAACAACGGTTCTTGGACAAAAGAAAAATTTTTAAATTATTTTGTAGGAACTTTTCAAAGAGACGTTTTACAATTCTCAAGACGTTGGGAAGAATCAGAAGTAGGAAAAGTCCAAAAAGGACAACTAATTAATCAAATAGGTACTCCTAAAGATCTTTTAAAAGGATTAACAAATATTCTAAAAACAGAATTTTGTGGTTATTTTGATAAAAAAATCAAGATAGTATAGCTAGTTATACATTGTTAAAAATTAAATTATGTGATATAAGATATTTAGAAGAATTTTCAAAAAAATTTCTTCATGAATATCAAAAATAAAAAAATGAAAATATAGAATTTTGGAAAAACCAATATTTTCATAAACTACCCCCACCATGGGATGAGATATGTATAAAAATATATATGTCTTATTTAGATAAACATAGTAAAGAATCAGGAATAGCAAAAGAAAATATAGATTCTATAGGAAATAGAATTAATTTTGCAAGAGAAAGAATAACTATACATTGTCTACAAACTAAAGCGGCTAAACAAGTAAAAAATAAATTAACTTATAGTCATTGTACAAAAATTCTAGAAAATGAATGGGAATTTAGATGCAAAACAACACATCCTAATACTTATAAAAAACATAAAAAGAAAAAATAGAAAATATAAATTTATTAGGTGGAAACCAGGAAATAAAAAATATACTGGTAATAATAAGAAAAAGAAAAAAAATTCTAAAAAATCTAAAAAACAGATATGTAAATGTTTTATTTGTGATGAAGAAGACCATATAGCACCAAACTGTCCTAATAAAGGAAAAAGTACTAAAAAGATGATTAAAAGTCTTGAAGAACAAGATTTAGAAATTTGTTACGAAGAGGAAATAAATCCTGAAGAAATATTATATGAGTTAATATCAGAAACAGAGTCTGATTCAGATAAAGAAGAATATATATTTATGTTTAATATAGGAAGTAGTTCTAAAAATCAATTAGAATAAATTCCTAAGTCTGAACAACAATACATAAAATTAGGAAATTTGATTGGAGAAGAAAAAAACTTTTCTGATGAAATGATAGAAAAAATAAATAAAAATCACATTTCTAAAGAAGAAATATATAAAATATCTAAGTTTAAAATATGGAGTCAAAGACATATAGAAAAGATTAGTGGCAATACAGTCGCTAAGGATATTAGAGGAGGATTAACATAAATTTCATTATTTACTAAAGAAAAAATTAAGAGGATTAAAAAGAAATACCCTCAAGTTAGATATATACATTTAGGTATAATTATGATAACAATTAGAGCTTTATTTAGAAAATGACATGATATACCTATCATAGCAGTTTTATTAGATAAAAGATTTGAAAACCCGATAAAAGCACTTATTGGATGAATACAGTCTAATTTACATACTGGTGTAATATGATTTAAGGTTAAACCAAACTATTTTATATCTATTACAAACCCTCTAATAGAAGAGTGTTTATGTTTAAGAATTCAAATAAAAAATTCTGAAATAAGTGATTTAGCAGAAGATCTAGCAATAAGTTGGACTTCTATTAATGAATATACCAACACGGCAGAAGTAGAAATTAAAGAAATTAATAATAAAATAATTGAGTTATTTGAACCCAATAAATTTACTACAGAGATACAACCAAAATTACTACATCTAAAAGATCTGTCAATACCAAAAGATTGGATGATAGATAGAATAAGTGGTACTAGTACTTCAAAACCTGTAAGTACTATAGAATATATGTCATCTGGAGATAGACTATATTTTAAAAATAATGCTATAACAAATACAAATGATAATTTAGTTTTACCTTCTAATTCTCAAATAGAGGAAGAAGAAGATAATATTAGTACAAATTCGACAACACCAATAGGTATGAAAACAGTTCAAATACCTATTTTCCCTACTGAACCTAGTAGAAATTCTAGAAATACTAGAATGGAAGAAATACAATCTACTACTATTATTCAACAAATGAAAATAGGAAAAAATGATATTATTACATTTTCAAATTTCCAACCTAGGAAATATTATACATATATAGAAATTACACTTCAATTTAGAGACTATAAAACATATTCTTTGCATGCTTTATTAGATACTGGAGCTACCACAAGTAAAATAGTAATAAAAATCATCTTGATATACTAAAAGTGACAATATAACTTTTATAATAGCAGGAAAATCATTTAATAAATGAAAAGAAAAGTTTTGTACTACAATTTCTCTAATGAAACCCTATTCAATACTGTTTATATCAAATGGTTCATGATCTAATCTGAATTTTATAGTAGGAATTTCTTCCCCTATATCATTTAGATAAACATATGATTGTAAAAAGTATTCAGAAAATATTTTTTTATATTGAGTCTGCTGGTTGCAGATAATTTTATTGATTTTTTCAAAAATTTCTACTGGTAGTATTTTCCTAGCTTTATTATATAAACATATTCTAAACATTTTATTCATAATGGGACTATTTGTTCCTTTATGAATAAAGTATTGAAATATATCAATAAGATTATTTATCTCATTGATATTTGTATACTCTATTTCGAGTTCTTGCCAATCTCTGTATAAAACAACTTTTAATAATAATTCATGTGCTTCATTTTCTTTAGTTGTTTTTTCAACTAGAAATTGTGAAAACTTTGTAAGAGCTCGTCTAAAATTTGCTCTTTGTTCTAAAATATGGGTTTTCCATATTTCATTAATATATTTATAAATTTCACTTGATAATCCTGGATTATAAAAATCTTTTATTTCTGGAATTTGTTGTTGTTTCAACAAATTTTCTGCTCCTTTTATAACTTCAGAATAACTGGCTTGATATGCTGAATTCGGATCTTGAGACCAAGGAGATTGAATTATTCTTTTTGAAGGGTATTCGTTATAATTATATGGGAACAAGGAATGTTAAAAGTTAATTATCCTCCGAACTTATTATTATAGTGGGGCTGAGTTGGTATCAAATATTAATAGGGCATTAATTTAGTTGGTAATTTAGGAAAATACTTTAATTTTAAAAAATAAAATGTATTCTTTTAGAGTACTTTTCTCATAGCAAAATAGAAAAATATAATTTTGAATTTACAAATTTTTAATCTTTATTATTATTTAAGTGTTCAATTCAATGGTAAGTCGATTAATGAAAATTGTAAATATTAATATTTGAACTCATACTTCTGAATATTTTCTTTAACATTTTAATTAAAACTATATTTTAATATTTTTATACAATTTAATGTTACTACACAAATTGTTTCACCCATATTATTCATATGCTAATGTCTTTGATTGAGTTGATCTCGCAAGTTAATTTGATACCGACTCAAAAACTATAACAATACAATTATATACAAATTGAGCGCATTAAAAGATTTTAGTCCAATGTATTTCGCCTATTTAAATGTCTTTTACTCACAATTTAAACTAATTTTTTTTAATTGTGATTCATTCATATTGCTCATGTGTTACTTTTATTAGTTTCAAACATAATGTATTATTATTTACATATGTTATTATTATACATACATTTGTGTTACATCTACACGTATGATAGAATATTTTGTATATAATAATTGTACTTTACCAAACACTTTTTATTTATATTTATTGAGTTTGTATCACAAGTTTACTATTAAATTGATAAGATATAAAAAGACTATCATTTAAAAAAAGTAAATTGTATTATCTTAAAGGTGTTTTTGTAATTTTATATCTTTTATATAGAAAATTGCAAACATAATAAGATTTTAGCTCCTCTTTATTATACAATAAGTTTACTTTACCAACAAATTACAAAATCATTTGTTATTTATATTAATTTGCTAAATAAATTTGTTTTTCATTCATATTATGGGTGCGATGTCATCTAGCATAAATTATAATAATAAAAACAAGTATTTATATACAACCATTTTTTAATTGGTTATTGTTGATATAGGAAATCAATAAGGAAGAGACAATGATCGAAATTGAAATGTCAATTCACCCGTGACCAGCGAAAAGTTGAAATAAAAAGTTAAAGAAGAGGAAAAGGGAGGAAGGAGAAAGTAGGGGACCTTGAGTTTTTAGGAGGAATAAAATAGTTATGCTTGGATATTTAGGGAAAAAAGAGAAATTCTTTATTCCTCGTGTGCTATGATATATATAAGAAAGTTTTATTTGCTTGGAAGTGTCATGTCATTGACAATATAGAATGTAGGTTGCTCACGTGGTTAGTTAAATGGTAGGTTTATTACATATTAATTATTGCCTTACTTAGTATTATATGGTTTTGCTATGATATTCTCTTAATTGAAGTTCTACGAGGTTGTTGTATATTAGGTACATAAGATCAAATAGGAGACCACTATGAAAGGATATTGTCTATTATTAAGTTTATACAAATTAGTAATAATTACAAAATATGATCTTATTGTAAAATAAAATTTTGGTTGCCACAAAAAAATACTTCTATAAATTTTATAAAAAAACTAATTTGTATTTATTTCTTAAAAACAACCTCTAAAAAATTATTTTAAGAAAATTTAACAAACAAAAAAATATTTTAAATAGATTTATTCAAACATAAAAAATATTAATTTTGGTTTAAATTGTAATCCAAACATACCCTAAGTTGCTAATTTTAAAAAATATGACATTAAAAAAATAATAAATTAAGAGCATCATTAAAATAAAATTAATATTTATATCAAAATAACAACTAATTTTAAAATTTAAACAAAATAAAAGTAAACAATTTAAAAATCTGAAGTAAAATATTTACATTAGAAAAAAAAAACAGAAGGAGAAATACAGGCATGTACACATTAAATAAAATGGCTCAGCCTCAATAAATGTTTTCCCATGGCATCTATATTAAAAATGCCAAGTTAACACGCCTGGACGTTATCTTTCCCACAAATTTCGATACAGGAACTTGTCGTGACTTTCCGGTCGCCGAAAACACTGTTTTTTTTTCTATTTTATTTTAGGTCAAGTTATACTTGTACCCATTGCACATTGACTTATTAGTATTATATAAACATAAAAATATTAATCGAACCCTAAGAGATTTTTAGATAAACCAAAAGAATCCACCTTTTTTCTTATCTCTTGTTGATTCATCAAGCAAAATGTTGACTGATACAGACAAGGAATTCTTATCTCTAACTGCTACTTTTACAGTATGATTTTATTTTCCCTTATTTCAGCTTCTTTAGTGTTTTCTTTTTCTTTTTTTTTTAATTTCAAATTATATAGAGTTGATTCTTTGGTTCATTTTGATGTTTAGGCGGGGTATCAGTTATTTTTCTTTTTAATCGCGGCTGTTTTCCAGTTTGATAAACTGACTGATTTTGCAGGTACGCAATCCGTATGTTTAACTTATTTTGATGCTCTTTTCTACTATTGTTTTAGAATTTAGAGCTAAGATCGAGAATTTTTTTAATCTTCTGGGTAGATTGATTTAGCAATTCATAGGATTCTTCAAATGCTAACTTAGTTTTTTTCTTGATTCATCGATTGCTGAATTTTTTAAGTTTTTTTTTAAAGATATCGTTGTTGTTTTTTTACCAGGAAGCACGAATTTCGTGATAATCGCTTTATTGACTCTGGTTAAAAAGGGATCATGGCATTTACGACAGGTAATTGAGAGTCGTTTTCTGACTTTATATGATGAAAATAGATTGACAAAGTCTTATATCACCTCCGAGATCATCATGGAATATATGTACTTGATCTCTGTTAGATTATGATTCTCATATGAATTTAATTAAAACACTTTTGATCCTTTAATTTAAGTCGGTTGATTTTTGTTAATCCTTAGCTTGCTCAAGCTATTCAAGAAGTTTGTTAGTGGGATGTATTTTTTTCACCTAACTGTTTCTATCATGTGTGAATTTGCAAATGCAGATGGAAAAGAAAATGCCTGAAATCTCTGTATCATAAGAAACTAGAACTAACCAGATCATACACTGTAGAGATTTCTTGACTTTTTCCTTTCCATTTGAATGGCCTGAAGCTTCTGTGTGACTTTCACCCTAGAATAATGTTTTGTGTACATATTTTCTCCATAGTGATTTTGCAGCTCTGTTTTCCAGGTAGTCCTGACGGCGATGATAGTAATATGGAGCACACGATTGGCACTATATCTCTTTTTTAGGTATGATAGTATGGAAGTTCATAAAAACACTATTCTCTCCAAGATTTTAGCACCATGTATTTAGTCTTTCATGATGATAGCTTGTTCATAATTGGTTCTATGAAATTTTATTAACTTTTGTGTGATGTTCCATTTTGTGTGATTCATGTAAAATTTACACCTGGTAGGTAATAATATTACTGTTATAATTATTTCCATTTGCACGGAATAGAGCATCCAGAGACCTGTATTCCCTCGGGTCTGTGGTAGGATTAACATGATGCCTCAAGCATTGGAAGGGTCTCTTCTGTTTTCAGAAAAATCAGGTGAACATTAGGCACTTAGCTGGCATGCTACTTTTAACTACCAAATGTTCCATCTCATTCTTATATCTTACTGATTGTGGCTTTTGTAGAATATGCCCATATAGTGTACAATTAAAGCTTTTTGTAACAGTTCCTCTTATGTGTAATGTATTTTCATAATTATGCTTTTGTGATACAATGGTGATCAGAATTTTGCGATGGGGGGAGGATAAGCGTTATGATAGGATGCGCCATAATGTGGGGAACTTAGCAGTTTTCTTTATATTTCAGGTTTTTTTTATCCTTCTGATCACAGCTATTTCTTTGTTGTTTATTGGGGTTAGATTTTAAAACTAATGTATCCCAATCTTTGCATGCATCTCAGGGTCTTTGGGTGTGGACTGTGACTTTACCTGTAACAGTGGTTAATGCAAGTGACAAAGATCCATCCATTCAGGCCGAAGACATCATAGGGTGGATTATGTGGTTTGTGGGTACCATTGTTGAAATTTTAGCTGATAAGGACAAATTTTCTTTCAAGAATTCTCCAGAAAGCAAAGGAAAGTGGTGCGAAATCGGACTATGGAAATACTCTCGCCACCCAAACTATTTTGGTGATGTGAGCATCATAATTTTCCAGTGCATCAGTAAACAACTAAGAAACTCTGAAAAAGTGCTTTGACTTTCTTATGCGTCTGGTTGTATGCTTACTTAGAGATGAGTCTAGCTAATAATGCTTGTTTTATTTTAGCGTCCCAAATGCTAACTGATCGTGAGATTAAGCTATGTCAGTCGGACTTATATAAGTGTCTGCTATGGGTATATGTCCACATGAGTATGTTTACTTTTTTCTAAATTTTTCCATGTATTCGGCTTAGAGAGTCAGATGTCCATACTCATGTCCCGATATACATTGGGTATGAGCGTCAGACATGGGTACTTCAACAAAAATGAAGAGTCGGAGCAACATAGAGATTAAGTGCCTACTTCATTTTGGTCCTGGTAGCTTTCATACTCTATCATGCTGTCTTTCTTGAGCTCCTGTTTCGTTTGTTCAATCATGTGATTCTCAGATATTAATGGCAGTAGGCTCATCTAAGACTTTCTGGTGCGCATAATAGACCTTACAGACCTCTAGATTGGAACAAAGTAGGTTTAATCTTTCACTTCTGTCCAAAACCCTGTTGTTCACCTTTAGTAAAAAAATACTGAAATTTTTATTTGCTTTTCAACATCTTTTCTATCTAACAATATATCTACGTAGCTTACATTTCATAGTTAGGACTGGATCTAATCTCCATATATGTGCTTCTGTATCATTTCTTGTACGCCTACAAATGTAGGCTATAATAGTTGGGAATATCAAAGAATTACCTTTTAGTTAGGTGACTGAGTAGAATCTCGCTCAAATAGGTGACTTGGGATTCAATTAATTGAGAGATGTGGGTTTAGGGGTTATATTCGATGTAATAAGGATCTCCTCGCTTCGTCTGATTGACAAGACATAATTTTCTTTCTGGTTGAAGAGAAAATAGAGTTGAAACCCACTATATCAGAGCCCCTAAAGCATTGACGCTTTGCTTTTCCTTAATAATTTTCTAAATAATTCTTAACAAATATCTTTTGCCAGATTTTACTTACCTGGGGATACTTTGTGGCCTCTCTTCCCATAATTGAAGGTGCCGAATGGCTTGTACTCATCGGGCCTGTCTTTTTGACATTGCTGCTGCTTTTTGTTAGTGGCCTAACAATTCTCGAGGTTTGTTTTCCTTGCTTCAGTGTTTCTTTTTGGTGCAATATACTGATTTTATCTTTCATCTATGGACACACAGAAGTCAGGAGACAAGAAGTTTGGTAATGTGGAAGCATATAGGGTTTACAAGAAAAGAACTAGGTTAGTCATCGCTTCTTCCATCGTTTAATCTCTTGAAGTATGAAGTGGAGGCCGGAGTTACTGAGTCTTAACATTTTCTTATTTCAGCCCTCTTATTCCACTGCCACGATCAATATATGGGAACCTGCCATATTGGTTCAAAGCTGTTTTTCTCTTTGAATTTCCTATCTACAACCGTTATTTAAACAGAAACCGGTGAGACTAAATCTTTTCTTTTGTTAGTTGTCACTTTTGGGATGTTATACACTCTTAAATCTGTTTTCCACTAGAAAGTTTGTCTTTTGTCCATCATATCTATTAGACAAGAAATTTAGTCTTAGGGTACAAAAGTGGAAGAGCATATTGTACTTAACCCATGCAGCGTGCTGATTAACCTTATGGCATTGCCAACACTGCTAGAACATGACATAATAGAACTCTTATATGGTTTGTACTTTTACTCTGAATGTGACTAAAACCTTTAAGCTCTAGGAACGAATATGGAATTCAAAGGTCTAGAGTACCATCTTAGCTTGGTTCACATCTCAAAGCTTTCATTTCAGTTACCTGGATTGTCCAATAAAAAAAATATTACATGGTTCGATGACTACCTGATCCAAGAGTTTTTATATCATTTTCCGTTTTTGCAGTACAAAGCAAGGATAAAACAGAAGTTGAGTTTGTGCTTCCTTATCTTTGGATTCACGAGTTCGTAGACGAGGTTTTGAAACTTTGCTGGCGCGTTTCTGATGGAGGCAAATAGGATCTTAAAGGTAATGCAGTTGTGGTAATGGTCCCATTGTTGCTATGTTTTGAACTTTGTATTTGTTACTTTTTCTGTGCAAATACGCATGCATATTCAAAACTTGAGTTTGTGGAGCATTTCATGCATGTATTTTAGACTCTGGAATTGTCAACTATGGTGGTTATGTTGAATAAATGTTACCAACATAATAACATATTTTCAGTGGGATTTATTAAATAAACGTTACATTCTGAACAGAAATAGTTACAATCCAATTATTTTATATCGTTGCATTTCGTTCATGCATTTGAGATTCTGAAATTTATTATTACTTGCTGAACAAATTTTGGTGTAATTATGCCCCCAAAAAAAGGTCCGCCAGGCTAAGACGGGGATATAATATCATTTATATACAAAGTAATTCGGATGTATAATTGATCTTTGCATCACATATATGCATATTTATATGCGATACAAAAGAAAGCAAATTACTACAATATTGCGATTTCATTGATGGAATCTTTGTATCACATATATGCATATTTATATGTGATACAAAAGAAAGCAAATTACTACAATATTGTTATTTCATTGATGGAATCTTTGTATCACATGTATGCATATTTATATGTGATACAAAAAAAGCAAGGGTGAGTTTGGATAGGCGGTGCGTTTAGTTGCGGTTAGTGTAAAAACAGTGGTAGCGGTGAGATTAAATACTGTAGTGATACTGTAGCGTGAGATAAAAAGTAAGATAAACGCACCGCACCATAGTCAATCGCCCATTCAAACGAAGCCCAAATTACTACAATATTGTGATTTTATTGATGGAATCACATTCTGTTCTAATGGATACGAGTATTAAAAGCAGAACATGAATTTGCAATTCGCTGTATGCATACAGTGTCTCTGATCCGTTTAATTTCTTGGATAGATTTCTGAAAATTGGTTTGATCTAAAATTTAGTTTATTATTTAAATTTAATTCTAAAAATATAGAATTTTCCATATAAATTTTTTTACTATATTTAAGTAATAAAAAAAATGGTAAATTTGGTTTTCGTATCCAAGCTTGGACACGGTATTGTTTTACGGCATGTAAAAGATATATTTATTGGATTATGTTAAAATTTAGACATGATGGTGTTAGGTTTAACTCTGAATATGTGTGAATTTTTATTCATTTTATATAAAAATGTGTCGTAACAATAGAATTCAGAGCAATTGAGTTAGAATATGATTGATTGATGAGTAATATTAATTTAACTAAGTTTTTAAATAATAATAAATATAATTCAATTTGAATAAATTGAAATTGCAGCAGCCAAATTTTAAAAGGAAAAAAAAAACACAGAGACAAGCGGGATGCATGAAAGGGCATCAGAATTGCATGAAAATTTACACTAAAAGTTGTGCAGGGAAAAAAGGCAGTCACCTGTAACAACAATTATTTGAGTGTTTAGTAGCAGTGACTTCATCAATGGTGATGATTTCTTTTCCAGCCCCAACAACATTTGATTCTTTCATATTAACATCTAAACATTTTTGACTCATTGTGGTTTCATGAATTTTGTTGATCATTCTTAAAAACGCTTCTTCCACGTTCAAATTTCGTAAAGCAGATGTTTCCATGAAAAATAAACCTTCCATCTCTGCTATTTTCTTTCCTTCTTCTTCGCTTACTTGCCTGGACTCACTCAAATCAGATTTGTTCCCAACAAGCACAATCACCATTTCCAAATTTCCAAATCCTCGTAGCTCATGCATCCATTTCTTCACGTTTTGGAACGTTGTTCTTCGGGTTATATCGTACACTAACAATGCCCCCAATGCTCCCCTATAGTATGAACTTGTAATTGCTCTAAACCTACATCCATGTACATTTTGCATTCTTTAAGTACATAAACAAGTGTGAAGGAATATAGATTATTTTGCTGTAAAAATATGCTGGAAGTCTCAGACAAAGTAAGAAAATTGTTTTAGGGATAGAGAATTATTAGAGGGTCTAAGTGCATGAGCCACTAGGGCTAGAAGGAAAAGGCCATAGTTTGCTCTCTTTACCTTTGTCCCAGGTAGCCTTTATATTAGGAGTTTATATTTTGTCTCTTTTATTTAAAAAAATGAGAAAATTAGTCTATCTACATTACATCAAAAAGCAAATGAGTTTTTTTTTGTTAAAAATTTTATTTCATCGCTACTATTAAAAATGGTTTCGAAATGAGATATATGTGACACACCTTGTGTATTGTGTAACTATTTAATTATTTCATTAGCCACGCCAGTTTTAAAACAATAAAAATGGATGAATATTTTACCCAAAAAGATTAAAATCAATTACAACTTAGCATTCTTTAGATATAATATTATTTTTTATCTAAATTTGAGTTTGGATAGTAATACTCAAAATTAATATTAATAATAAATGAATTTGGATTTTAAAACAATTGTATAAAATTATATTTAAATATTACAAAAATTACGGATACCGGAAAATCAAGGACGCTTGGATGCAAGCAAGGAGCATTTTTCTACCTCGTTCACTTTTAATGTTCATAAACTGAATAAAGTGCAGTGAGATCAGGCTGAAGCTCCTATCAATCTCCTCTGTCACTGGGACTCGCAACAATTCTGAAAACAAACTTCAAAGCTGACACCCTTATTTGTACTTAGCCTAACCTTAATGGGGATTTTGTTTTAATTAATTATCTTAATAATCCAAACTGATTAAACATTATTATTTACACAATTGATTAAAGATAAAATGTCTCCTTTGTATTCAGCAGTTCATCAGCAAGAAGCGTGTTCTTGTAATTTCCCTGAGTTAACTCACAACTACTCATATATATATATATGGGAACATGCAAGTAGCTTGAAAATGTAGCTTCTAAAGGGAAAGTAGTTAACTGAGTCACTGAGTTTAGACACAGTGGTCTCGCTTTAGCTGAATTTTAGAGAGTTGAATCAGTCAGTATCGATTCATCTCCTTAAACAAACAAAGAGGACATTTTTTCAAACAATACTTGATCAAGTTGCCGGGTCAAATAATTCATTCGTTCGTTCAAAATTTGGTTTATCAGTCAAATTAAGCATGATTGAAGGATGATCATCTCATATCTTACGGATACGAAGAACGAGGAGCGAAAAAAGAAGATTATAAGTTGGAATTGTGAAAATTACCTTTCTTGGCTGGCTGTATCCCATATTTGAGCTTTAATAACTTTGTCGCCAATCTTAACATTCCGATAAGCAAATTCAACGCCTATAGTAGGCTTGGAATCCAATCGGAATTCATCTTTAGCAAACCTTGAGAGGAGATTCGATTTTCCAACTGCAGAATCACCGATCAACACTGCCTTAAACAGGTAATCACACTCTTCGTCATATGAATCTGCCATACATACATATATACGTATAGTACTCCACAAATACTAGCTTTTAAAACTATTCAGGATAAGAAAAAAAGTTGAAAAGAAAGCCAAAACAAACAAAATGGAGGAGTTGAAGAATTGAAGAAACCAATTTAGATGCGTCTTTAAAACACGAATATATATACACATATGATTCCAATTTCCAAATCAATGACTTCTTTTTGCTATTTGCTTTTGAGGGTATGGTATGGTATTGTTTGCATGTGAAACCATTCGAATTTAACTGTTAGTTACAGATACAGGTACATACCTAATGTGCGTGTCAATATTTTTTTAGGGGCGAATTTAGGAATTTTTTGAGAGTTGGAATTGAATTATAATACTTTGAGAATCAAATATTCTTTTTAGTTGGGGATCGAAATTGAATTATAAAATTTTAAGATGTCCAAATATTATTTTTAATATTTATTAATTTTTTGTTTCAGCATTTTCAAAGGTACTAAATATAATTTTTACATTTTGAGGGGGCCAAAGTATAATTTTTACCATGTATTAATTTAAATTTTTCATTACTCATAAAGGAACTAAATTGTATGATTTTCAATTCTAGGGGGCCAAAGCCTCTACCTAGCCCTTAGAATCGCCCCTGATTTAATCATTTATTACTTTTGAAAGGATTAAAATAATCTCTCTTTTTTTTTCATTTTTTGTGAGTTAAAAGTATAAATTTAATTATATTTATTTATAAACTTATTATTTATGAGAGGATTGAAAGGTAAATTTTTCATTTTGGGTTCGCCACTGCGGATACATATATTTCCAAAAAAAAAATGAAGATTCGAAACAATATGATGTTTCTTTAGTCTTTGCTAGCATCTACTAAGGAAGTGGTTTTTTGTGAAAAAATTTATGTATTAAAGATATTTATTAGAAGTTAATTTAAAAAATATATAATATTTATATTAAATGATAAAATTAAAAGAATTTTTATTGATTGATAAAAATATAAAGTACATTTTTTTTAACTGAGTTGATGTTCAAATGACACATAATATCAAGACTTAAATATAAATATAATTATCAATAAGTGTTGTATGTAATGATAAGACATATTACATTCTCAATGTGAGACACAGGCTCAAAACTTAGAGACGGCATTGTTAAGAAAAATAACCACGAATCTTAAATATGTATTGTTAAATAAACGCGAAGAAAACCAAAAATATAATTATAGATTATTTGTTTATTAATCCTATATGCTTTTTGGTGACATCATGCGGTTGTTGAATTATACTAAAGAAATGATGGTTAATCATCATATAAATAGTTAATTAATACTCCTTTTACAAAAATTAATCTGAGTTATTACTTTTTAGAATCTTTTTTTTCTTGAAAATCTATTTATTAAATTAACTATTTAATTACCTTCAAAATAAATAAATAATTTTATTTTACATTAATGGGAATTGATACAATCTATGACCCTTAATTTTAATTCCTTCTAAATTAATAAATAAGAGAATTTTAAAAAATAAAACTCAAAGGTTAAAATTTATATAATGTTAAAATTGGTTCTAATCAAGTCCTTGTTCTTTATTGTGTTTCAAACTAAAAGAATAAAGTGAATTTGGAATCAAAAATGATTTTCAAATTAAATTTTAGACCCAACCCTTAAAATGTAAAATTATCAAAATACTCTCATCTTTTTCATCCCTACAAATTCAAGTTTAATAGATTATCATATCATATTTATTTTACAACAAAATGAATCCATACCAACCATATATATATATATATATATATATATTAAGTTTTAACTTAACATTTAGCAATGAGCATGTAATTTGGTAAAAAAAATTAATTTTCTCTAATTTTGTTCATTAAATTTAACATATAATTTATAGTAATTGCTTAAAAGTAATTAAATTTCATATTTCATGTCAGTGGCGAAGCCGAGGGTGGTAGGCCCCCTGGTTCCCTCTAAAATGAAACTTGTTTCATTTAGGTCCCTTTATAATTTATAAAATCTTAAACTAGTAATGGTAAAATTGCACTTTGCTACCTCTAAAGATAAAATTTTGATTTAATCATTTAAAAATTATAAAGACATAGGCTATTAAAATGGTAAAATTTTATTTTTATCATCGTAAAAATATATAATTAAATTTCTATTCCTTGTTTTATATATTAGTATATTAAATTATTTAATTAGCATTTAAGTTAACTTATTTTTTACTTTCAACATCGTGTCTAAAATAAACATTTTTAACTTACCACAACATTTTTTGACAACACCGAAAAACACTTCAAATTAATAAAATCATACTTTTTTATACTAACAACAACTTTGAAAAACTAACCCTAAGTCAGTTTATTTATCTATATGCCCTTGCAAGTCTTTTATTTTTATTTTTAATATTATTGAATGAGAAGGAAAGCATGCAACAATAAAAGTAATTTAAGAGTTTTTAATATGATTCTATTTTCATGCAAATCAAATTCAACTCAACCGAGTTAAATCATAAGGTGCCAACTCAAACCTACTAATTTGTGTTGAAAATTAGAGTGATTACTTTAAACAAAATGGACCATCAATTATGAAAAAAGCATCAAAAAACAAAACAGCAAATTAATTCAACTTCATGTCTGCGACATGTTAAGCATTCAATGATTATTTGAAGTGTGAACCTCAACTTTTATTCTCTATTTCCTTTTTAAAGCTCAACTTCAAAATGATTTTGAATTTTTATTTTATCCTTACCAACTCTTATATTCAAACATAAAAACCGATGAAAATTTTATTCAATTTCAACAAATCGATTTTTTTTAAAATTTTTTAAGTTAATCCATTTTTTTAATCAAGTCGAAAAAATAATTTTATTTTACAAGTTTGAATTGAGTTGAATTTTACAACTTTTTTAAATCAAATATTTTGAATAAATCGAATAACAAATTGATAGAAATATCCATTGAGTCATTGATAGTTTTTAAAATGTGCAAATTGATCCTTTAAAAAATTACAAATATTCAAAACATTTGTAAAATATTTTTTGAAATTTTTATAAAAATATATAATGATAAATTTATTGACAATTTTTAAATATGTATAAATGTTAAACTATATAAATTTTTTAAAAATTCCTAAAAGATAAATTTGACGCATTAAACAAAATAAATTATCATATTAATTATTATTTTTAAAATAAATTTCAACTATATAAAGTATTTATGTTCATTAACTTGAAATTTAATCATATTGTAAACAATATTTCAATATGGCTAGTTTATTATTATTATTATTTAACTGGAACAAATTTGTTTGACTATGTTCGACTTGAATTTTTACTCAATTCCAAAAATTTTAATTAAGTTAAAGATGATAAAATAAAACTCATCAATATACAATTAACTCAATATTTTCACTCAATTTGATGGATTGAAAAATAGAAAGAAAATGAAAAGAATGTTGGTCCAAAAAAATTTCTCATTTTGGTGTAAAATAAATAATGAAAGTGAGTAGAAAGTATTTAAATGGATAATATGATGTTTAAGTAAGTCATTTTAATTAGGGATTGGATTCCTTGTTTTAGTGACAATTATTCTTTTTCTCTGTAATCTTTACATTCCAATTTTATGTTTTCATTAAGAACATGTATATATCCATAAGATAATCCAATTTAACCATGCATTTATGAGTGATATTATTATTCATCGGAACACCAAGTTTGCCTTAATTAAATTATTTCTTCTATTTTTAAATTCTGATCTGATGTTTAAGAGAATTTGAGCAGATATATGAAGTCAAAAATGTATAGGTTTGGCACAAATATTAATCCAATATATATTTTAGAGAAGCTGTGGATAAAAGAAAATAAAAATAAAAATTAAGTTTCGATTCTCAAAAGTTTATCTGTTAAAATTAAATTTTAAAATTTTAAAAGGGTTTAAAGTACAATTTTATTTGTGTATATGTTTGTTATTTTAGAATTTTAAAAGAATTAAATTGAAAAAATTTTCATCTTGTGTATTTTTACCACTAAATAAATTTATAATTTTAAAAAATTCAAGGGACTAAAATAATAATTTACCATTTTAGAGGTGTGTAGAACCATTGTCTTGCTTTTGGTGTTGTCCCTGCCGGGGTCAATTCTGGCTTGATTATATATTTATTTAATATTAGATTATGACTTACAATGTAATTGAAAAATAAAATTATGTAATAAATATATTTATAAAAAATAGATATAATTAATAAATTAGGTTTTAGTTGAAATGGTAAAATATAAATATTGAAAATAAAGTATTGAGTTTAAATCTTATTTTATATTTTTCTAAAGAAAATGATGAAAAAAAACCTCTAAAAACAATACAATTTAGTTTATAAAATAAAGACATTTTCTTGAAGTGATTAATATATAGTATAGATTTATATATTAATACACATATATTGTAACAATTATATATCCGACGCTTATAATTTTTTTCCATTGATATGTAAAATTATTACAATAAATGGGAATCACAAGGATGTATCAAATATGAATATTCCAAAAAAAGGTATGGCAGGAAGAAACACAAACGTCACGGGTACAAGTATTTACCAGAAGGAAAGCACAGGTCCGTTGAATCCAATCCTCATAATTTGTTCTTCCCACTTAACCTATACCATCTCACTTCTCATTAATTCATACAAATCAAACGAGCGATCCCAAACTTGAGCAAACCAGTCACTACTGACCCCAGAGAACAAAAGTCCTCTACGACTTGTAAGGCCACTTATTATTCTAAAAAACTCCTTATGACGGAAAGGGAAAGAAACTAGCGAAGGAGCCCTTTATCTAAACAGGAGCAACAACCATCCAACATGTCCTAAAGAGCCATCGGAGGCTCGACCAAACACCAACGTCGTGAGAGGGAGCCAGCAAGGACAAAGAAACCACGAGGTAGGAGATGGGGAAAAAACAATAGAGAGGAAAGGGAGAAGGAAAAAAAAAAGACTTCTTTCGTTTTTTACTTTTATTTTATTTTTTAATTTAAAAACATATAAATCTATTACAATCTTAAGCATATTATAATAATTTGTATAAATCCAATTAGTTTTAAAATTATTCTTTAATTTTTATATTTTGAGCTTACATAGAGTAAATTGCACCAACACTTACTCAACTTTAGGGTACCTAATAAAATAGTCACTTAAGTTTCATTTCAGTCATCTAACTTTTGAAAAATAATAAAACAATTACTAACGTTTAAAAAAATGACAAAACAGTCATTGACTAACAGCTTCCGTTATTGTCTTAACAAAACTGCTGATGTGACAAGTTAACTAGCTGACGTGGCCAGTTAACCTGCCACGTTGGAAGAAAAAAAGAAAAAGAAAAAGAAGCAGCAGCAACAGAAGAAGAAGAGACTGTTGAAGAGAAACTTCTTCTTCTTCTTCACTCAACTTCAACAATATTTTCTTTTTCGTCTTATTGTGAGCAACAAAGCCATGGGGAATTGCTTAGTTGTTGAAGAGAAAGTTATAAGAATTATGGAGCCTGATGGCAAAATCCTTGAATATCAAGCCCCCGTCAAAGTTGAACAAGTGTTATCAAACTTCTCCGGTCATGCACTGTCGGATTCATTTTCAGGCTTCCACCATCTTCAACCTGATGCAAAGCTGATTTCAGGGCAGTTGTATTACCTTATACCTCTTCCATCACCATCCAAAAAGGGTAAGAAAAAGAAAGCGAGGTTTTCAAATCCAGAAGTGAATGATGACCAAGTAAGGAGTCCCAATGTTGTCAGAATTAAGTTGATAATTAGTAAGCAAGAACTGCAAGAGCTGCTTCAAAATGGAGGAGTTTCAGCTCAGGACATTGCATCTCACAACATACAAAGTAAACAAACCACAAATGGAATCATCGCACCTGATGTTGATGATGATAGCTGCAGAGGGTCGAAGCCTATATTGGTAGAAAATATTGGTAGCTAGGATTATCTTACACAAAGAGTAGAAATAATTAAGTATACCAAAACAATATTGCTTGTCACCACAAGATACGATGATGTCTCCTTAATGAAAATGAATTAGTAGATAAACTGGTGTTGAATTCATCATCATCTTCTTCTTCTTCTCTGTTGAAGGGCTTTTTTTGGGGTTTTTTTTTCAATTTTTTCATCCAATGTGGTCATGGCAGCTAGTTAACTTGTCACATCAGCAGTTCTGTTAAGATAGTAACGGAAACTGTTAGTCAGTGACTGTTTTGTCACTTTTTTATAACGTTAGTGACTGTTTTGTTATTTTTCAAAAGTTAGGTGACTGAAATGAACCCTAGGTGACTATTTTATCAAGTACCCTAAAGTTGAGTGACTGTTGGTGTAATTTACCCTACATAATAATATTTTATTATTAATAATTTTGGTTTATTGATCAATTCAATTAATTCTCAAATTTTGAATTAAAATAACGGTCAACTAAAATTAAAAAAAAATCCTTAACCAATCCTTGACTGAATTTGATTTGGTTGATTAAAACAGGATTATGTACAACCTTAATATTCTGTCGTATTAAAGAGGATTACCAACGCAAATGTGTTATCATATGACTATTAAAATAGAGCAATGTAATGAACATCGTCAGATGATGCAAGACTTAAATTTTTACGCATCATAGATGCAATGGGGATTGTTGGAGGCTTTCACGTAACCCTCAAAGCGAATTGTTCGTGTGATGGTTAAGATGTAATTATTAACAATTGATAAGCTGATAAATCTCATTTTGATGTAGTGCTTACTACCAATTTCTCTGTCTTCTATTCAGCGAGAATGATATTTGTAATGATAGTTTTAATCGTAATATGTATGGTGTGCTATGAAATTTTTTATTTGAAAAATCAGATTAATATAAATAAATTAACTTTTGAATATCTTAAAAGAAATTATAATCAAAAGATGCAAAAATGCAATCCGGTCATTGCTACCAATCCAATTTAAAATTTCATTCCATGGAGCTCAGAATCCATCAAGTACAGCAAATTCCATATAGTTATTGTCAATATTCGTAATTAATACTCCAAACAACCTATATAACAATACCTTTGATTCATTCACGTCGGTTAAATCAACAAATAACTGTCCAAAAAACTTGCAATCCTACGGCTTCGATTCATTCCTCATTACCCGGCTTCGAATCACTCATCATCTTCCGAAACTCCTCGAAATTAATATGCCCATCATGATCCGCATCAACAGTAGCGACCATCTTAACAGCTTTCTCAACTGAACACGTCATCCCCAACCGATTCAAAACCAGATGCAACTCTTCCGCCGAGATCAAGCCGTTCTTATCCTGATCATACAATTCGAAGGCCTCACGAAGCTCCGTTTCAGCGTTGCCGGTGTCGAAAGAGGAACTACAGAGGTTGATGAACTCGGAAAGGTTGATGAATCCGTCTTTGTCGATGTCGAGTTCTTCCATGACACGTTTGATTTCCTCCTCAGGGGAGGAGCAACCCAACGCTTTCAAAACCTCGTCGAGCTCCGATACAGAGATCTTGCCGTCCTTGTTTTTGTCGAATTGGTTGAAAACTTTCTGGATTGGATCCATGGTTGGTTACTGCTGGACATGATTTAATATTTTTTGGTTTTGGCGAACGATTAAAAGAAGTAGAGAGGATTGAGTGACTAATTTTAGTTTCCACTATGAATGGTGGGAGCGAAATAAGAGGGGTGGGATTAGGCATTTTATTTTAGGATCCTGGAGGAAAACAGGGAAAATAGAGCCTTGCCATATTCTACTCTTTCAAATTTTAGAATATATTCTCTATATTTTTATTTTTAAAAATTTAGTTTATTTACATTTTAAATTTTAGAATTTAAATTTAATTATTAATATTGTTATTTTTATTAAATTTATTGATATAATATTTTAAAATAAAAAATATTTGATAGCAATATAGTTGAAAATGAAATTTTAATAAATCTGAGTTAAATAAAATAATATTAATAATGCTAGGAGTTTGATTTAAATTTTAAAATATAAAAAATTAAAATTTTAAAATTAAAAATATGAAAATTAAATTTTAAATTTTGAAAGAGTAGATGGAGGTATGTCACATTTTAACCTATTCTATTCCTTTTCTATCCTTGCAATGCTCTTATATTTGACCTCTTTCGATGAGTGCACTGCTTCCCATTATTTTATTATTTTATTTGTATTTATTTACTTAGATTTGTGGATTTAAATTATTCGATATTTAAGAAAGTAAAACTCTTAATTTTACATAAATGAGATTTTAGTAGTGCTGTCAAAGGTTAAGTCATGCATTGATGAATTGGTAGATTTTTGTTTTTGATATTAAATTTATTTTTTATTTAGTTTCGAATATATTTTTATTAATTTTATTTGGATAAGTTGAAACATGTTAATTGGACATGTTAGGCGGAATTGTTGGATAAAAAAATTAATATATTTTCTCTTGTTTTTCATTCTTCTCTTTTTCTAAATCAATTATGAGTTAGAGATTTTATTGTGCTAAATCTCGGGGTTTCGCATTAATTGGTGGATTATGAAGGGTAAAGTTAACAAATGGTCTCAACAGTTGATTAGCCTTTTAAAGTAAAAGATTTCATTACCTCTGCGTAGGTTGGTAAGGATAAAATGGGCGCCAACACTGAGAAAAGGGATTGAATTAGATAGACTAAATAAAGAATTGATTAAGATATTGTTGAAAATGGAAATAATCAGGCAGGTTAGAATTTAAGTGATAGGGATTCTGGGAAAGCAATATCCTCTTTGTATATCTTATGTCCAAGAATATTTTGTAAAGCGAGATGTAATTTGGCTTATGATATTGTTTTCCCCTTCTTTTACATACGTGTCTGTATCATGGCATATACAGTTGTTTCTGCTTTCATTTTTGGTTTGATATTACATGTTACTTCACTGTCATCATATATAGCTCAAATCTGTTTGCTAGACTTTAGATTTTGGCCCTATAGGATGTTCCATAATTTCTAATTTCTAACAAATGGTTGTCCTTGTTATTTAGATATTTTATTAAAAACAATCATCACATGCCGAACCATTTTGCTGGGTTTTCAGGTAATTTCTAGTAAAGGTGAAAACGGTGTCCTCCAGAATATGAACCAAACAACAGCCACAATGAAGCTTCCAGATGAAGCACCAAACTTTAATTTTCTTTGTTAGATATTTTATAGCTTTAGCAAGCTTAAATTATACAGGAAATTCTTTGATGGATTCGATGTGATCTGTTTTTTGTTTCATCTTGTTTTTTTTTTAATTTATATGAAAAGCATTCAAGTATATCAGCTTTAGTTTTTGCTTTAGTTTTTGAGGTATAGAGGTAAACATTGAAACATCAAGAGTTAGTGTAAGTTTTATCCTCCCAAAGTTAAGAGAGGGGACTGCTGATGGAGTTTCCTGCTTTAAAAACATGTGTTGCATGCTTTAACTGGCCCCTCCAAGTGCAAAATTATCAATTTTTGTTAGTGTTATAGGCTGAAGGATAAGAGACCAAGAATGTATTTGATAATATTGAATTGCAAGTTGATGCGAATCATAATTAAATTTATGTATCATTGCTATAAATGTAAATTGTTTGACATGCAGAGATGCTCTTGATGCTTTGGGATTGGTTCGGCACTGCTGTAGGAGAATGCTTATGACTCATGTTGACCTCATTGAGAAGCTTCTGAACTACAACAGTAAGCTGTCTTTCTTTCTTGCCTTCATTCTGTTTGGACTTCCTCTGTATCTCATGCTTCTGTTCATCTTAGTGCTGGCTTTGTTTAGAATTGCCTTCTCTACTTACTGCCTTATTTTTATTTTTTTTGTGGTAGCATTGGAGAAGTCGGAGACCAGTTGAGGAAACATGTAGAATCTAAGGGTTTGTTGCAGTTTGTGTGAGTGCCTGTCAATGATTCTCAGTTTTGTTTAAGTGGGGCCGTGTTTGAATCCAGAAGAAGGGAAGGAAAGGACTTAAATAGTACTAGTCTAGTTTGTTTTCTTTAGCTCTATGATGGATCGCTGTATGTACGAAATTAGTGGGATTTGAAATGCTGAAAGTGATTGGAATGCTTTGCTGTTTGCTGGGATAATTGTATGATCAAAGACTAACTTTTGTTAGTTGCATTGCTACAGATGTGTTAGTAAGTGTAGGATGCATGGGAACCTTAACCGAGCATTTTAAAATCAATAATGACATGACCTTCTGGTAGCTTACAAGCTAAGTGAGGGAAGTGGGAATGAAGCAAAAGACACCATTTAATTATATCCTTTCCTTATGCTTCTCTCGACTTTCATTTTCATATGCTTATCAAATATAAGTATTATATTAATCAAATTATTTTCATATGCTTATCAAATATAAGTATGCTATTGACAAATCATTTATTGAATATAACCAAATCATTTTCATATGCTTATCAAATATAGCATCTAGTTTAATTAATTCACTTTAAATTGTAAATGCTATTGACAAATTTTTAGTATTTATATTTAGTATATAAATATTATCCCTTTTTAAAACTTTAATCTAAATATATGTAATATTTTAATTCGTTAGGTTTATGTTTTCTGTGTTATGTTAGTATATAATATAAGTTATATATTCAAATACATTTTAAAATAAAATAATACAAATGTGTTAAAAGCATTAATTAAAAATAAAAAATAATTTTTATAATAATACAATCGTGTCAATATTTAATTACAAATATTTAATTTTTATATTTTTATATTTAAATATAGTTTATATGTTATAATTAAATTTTATAAATAATTAATATTAATTACTTAGAAATATTTAAAATTAATATTATATATTAAAATATTAACAATAAGTTATAATGAATTATTTTTTTTATATTTTTACTAAAATATCATAATATTAACTAATTTGAACATTATTTAAATAAATATTTATTATTTTATAATCTCATGTCTAAAATGGACATTTTATTCTTCAAAAGTATTCTTTGACAGCAATGCCAAACATTTAAATTTCTCAAAAACACTTCTCAAAAATACTTCTCAAAAGCAATGAAGAACTGGCCCTAAATCAATTAAATTTGAGCTAAAATATCAACTAAATAAATTTTTAACATTAAGCAAGTGTTGTGGTAAAAAAATTCCAAAGCGAGGAAAAAGTTATGGGTTCTTATTAGCACAGTTTCCCAAACAGCTAACTGGCGCTCTAAAAGAAAAAAGGGGTTAGCTGTCAACAACTCTCTGACACACACTGTCATCACGTTTTTCAGTTTATAGAAGCTCGTGAATTTCAATTTACCAAAACAACCCCATCATTCAACTTACCATTTTTCTTCAATATAATTTATGAACAATCAAAATTTGGAGATTTTCAATTATACTTCAGTTTCACCCAACACACTTTAAATATTATGCTTTCAATAAACTCTTCTCTTCCAAGCATTTCTATGAATTCAATAGACAGATGGAAAATAAAAATCTATGATGATAATAAGATCCCACATATATAGAACCAAAAGAGAGAGCTTGACACAACTTTTATTCATTATACATTTTCCCCATCCAAAAATCTACCTAATGAATTTTCTAAAAGTTAAAAATGATTAAAAGAAGCAATTTTTAAGATATTCAACATTCACATTCAAAATTTTTTTTTTAATTTTTTGAGTGTTAGTTATGAGTATCTTAAATATTCAAAATGAAGTTAGTAGGATGTTGAGTCTCATTTGTTAAAATTGAATTTTTTTATTAAAAAAATATTTATCTCATTTGAATTGAGATTTGAGGTTAGAGATGGAACGAGTGCAACAAAGATTCATCAATCGACTACAAAAGCCTTATTACCCCACTTTCATTCTAAGCTGTAAATTGCAATGGATTCCACCGCCACCCAAATGTATTTAGAAAAAATATATTAAAACATACCAACTTTTTGTTAAATTAGTAAAATAAAAATAATTGAAAATTATATAGTGTTTTTTATTTTATTATATAAAAATCAATCTCAAAATAATAATATTTTACAACATTATACAATTAAATACAAGCTGAATGTGACCTTACCCAACCCATAACATACATAGTAGATACTACATTATTAAAATTTGATGAAATCATGAAGAGCTATCTCAGATGCCATAGATACCTTTTTTTTTTGTCAATATATTCAAAGATCTTAACTGCAGCTCACGTGGTCAAGGACCCATGGCCCCCACTGGCCAGTGGCCAACACCACCGCCACCCACACAGATATTCTCTTATTAGCAGATCTAATAAGAAAAAAGCTAACAAAAATTCGCCATATATAATAAAATGTTTCTAATTAATAAGTCCCACTACTACATAGAAAGCAACATATAGTATACGAAGATATTAGACAGTAAGTAATATACGTAGTAGATATAGCATTTAACTTTGATGATAGTTATTACTAAGTGCTCCTTTTGATTGAGGCAGTGAGGCAGTGAGTCACGTTTGAAAGAAAAAGATGGTGCCAAATTCATTGCATTTGTGTTTGGTTGGGGGTATCAGTGCAGTGAGGTTGCTTTTCAACCACACTGATCAGCTGATTTTCAGCTGGAGCAAATAGCAACAGTTAGAGGCTTTCAGTGCAGTTGACATTATAACAGACCAAAATAGCCTTCCATTATCCTTACTGTGAATTACACGTTTATCTGTTTTATTATTATTCTTTTTCAACATAATAACCTTTTTAGTCCTCCAACTTTAGAAGAAAATTTATTTGAGTATTTTAATTTATAGTTTTTGTCAAATCATCATTCTAAAATAGATAAAAAAATTAGCATTTGTTAATTTTATTTGACAGAAACATGAAGAAATTATATTGTAGATAAATTTTTAAGCAATAAACGTGAACCAATAGTTCTTGCAGATTTTTCATTCTATTATATATCAATTCTAATCTGATGTCCTTAATAGTTATTTTTCATTCTCATCTCACCGTTACAGCTGCGTTTAAATTCAAACACACACTCCACTATTGTTTCTAATCTCACCGCTACAGTAACTAATTTCACCGCCACCGCTATTTTTAACCTCACCAGAGGTGAACACACCGCCTATCCAAATTAGCACGCCCATCCAAACTAACCCTAAATATATATAAAATAACAATTCTAGCGACGATGGGGGCAAAAAGTGACCAAATAATTGCCGCGGGTGCAAGTAGCAATGCTGGTTGGATCATCGTATGCATAGGAATATGCTTTGGGACAAGCTGCCTTGAAAATCTTCGAATACGCTGTTGGCTTGCATGACTGGGGGTTCCCGAAGGTCCCAGTGCAGCAATACCTCGGCGAGTTGAAAGCAAAGCAAGCACTTTTACAAGCTACCACTCGCTTGTTATCCTTCGATCTCACTTGTAAACCAAGTGGGCACATTAAGTTCAAGTCACTCACACACCCAGCGTAGCTACATTTGCCTGAGCCTTTGAATGGGGTTATTGACATTGCTATGTTGTAGCCATCCACCAAGCTCACATCGTAGAAATCCTGGTCCTGGCCGAGGGTGATTTCGGCTAGCGTAGCAGGCGGGGCACCGCCGAGGCCGTTACAGAAGAGGGAACCGCCGCAGTCACCAGTAGCGCAACGGCCGAGTCCGGATGCGTCGAAGGAGCAGCCGTGACGACCCCAGAAACGACCGGACCAGAGGGGAGGGAGACGCATGGAGTAGGCCTTGTTGGGTCGAAGTTTAAAGCCACCGCGAGCTAAAAGTGGCTTCCCAGCGCTGGGTTGGATACCTGGCCACACTGGATGAGGGCACTTGTTGTAGAGTGTTATTGTTGTTGCTGTTGAAAACAAAAAGAAGCAAATGTTATAAAAGACCGTACATATAACCAAGTTAAAAACTTCCAAGTGGAAGAGAGTACCAGAAACGTAGGAGAAAAGAAGCGTGAAGAGTGTGAAAGTTAGCAGAGATCTCAGCATTGTCGCCATGGCTGAAACCTTGGGTACCAAGAAGCATGTAAGAGGAGAAAAAGGAAAGGAAAGGACTGCCTGGATTATATCACTAAGCTTCTAACCATGGTAGGCTTTTTATAGATAGAAAAGAAACCAGAGTCAGGGTTTGGTTACTGTATGATTTTTCTTAGGTTTTTTTTAGTGAAATGTGAGTAAAGCCTGCTGGAATTTGGACCTCCCCTACTGTAAATGGGACTTCAATGAGTTGCATATTGAACAATAAAAAAAAGGTGGGGACAGCACTCAGTAGTACTGTAAACCCCTTTTCAACGGTTCTAATTTGTTGCTTTGAAGGCTTTAACAGCTCAAGTAAGAAAAAAAGAAGCTCACCTTTACAAAGTCTTCTGTTCTCTTTAGTAGAAGGTATAATCGATCTGAATCAAAATTTGAAGTTTTACATAAAGAAAGAAACGATTACAAGCTAAAGGAGATCAACATCACATTCACAAGCCCAAGCCCGAACTCTTAGAGCGGGGAAAGCAGTTAAATACCTCAGTCCTATTGCTCAATGAATGAAAAAATTGGGTGTTTGGCACACCCAACCATCAAGGGCAACTCCATATTGAGGGAAAATTACCCAAATAATATGAAAAAATAATGTTTTTTTAAAATGATATGAATGCAAAATTAGTATGTTTTCTACAGTAAAAAAATAATCAGAATTGTGGATGTCTATTTGGGCCTTGATTTTGGGGTAAATTTTGATACATTGATGAGTCAAATCCGTGTCAAGCCTCCCCTAACATGGATTATCAGTTATAATTTTTATATTTTAAGAAAATTTTAAAATTAATTTAATTTGGTAATATTATTAAACTTTTGGGTGAAAACTAAGGAATTATTAAAATTTAATAGTTTAACAATTTTTTATGTAATTTATTAGCATTCATATTATTTTAGTAATTTTCCGAGATCTTCTATTAGCTAATGTGATTATTTTTATATATCTGGAATTTAGTCATTTACTAAAAAAATTGTTAAATTATTAAATTTTAATAATTCCTGACGTTTTAATTTTCACCTAAAAGTTTAATAATATTACTGAATTAAATTAACATTTAAAAATTTAAAATTGATGATCCATGTGAAGGCGTGGCTTAGGGGGAGGCCTAAGTCGGCACCAATAATTTTCCCAAATATTGATGTGGAGACCCTCGACACCATGGCGTTGAAAACTTTTCTGAACCTAAAACAACATATGCAGTGGGAGGCCATATCAAGTGACAAAGTAAAAAAGGACCTGAAAACTCAAGTCACAATGGACTCAGAAAGACCCCGTAAGGTCAAACACATGCTTAAGAACATACTATTTTGAAAGATCAGAGATCGGAGGCTTTGAGATGAGATGGGTTCGGTGCTTCCAACGAAACTAAACAATGGTTACGGGAAGGACAGACGGTAGAGATCCAAGGATGGAGGCCAGAGTCCAAGGTCAGTTTCGGTATTTTAGAGGTCCGTTTAGAGAAGTCTGAGCCAGAGAAGAAAAAGGACAACGTTGGGAGTTGGGACGTTTAGTTTAAGGGCTAATTTGGATGGGCGATGTGTTTACCTCCGGTGAGGTTAAAAACAGCGGTGGCGGTGAGATTAGTTACTGTAGCGGTGAGATTGGATACTGTAGCTGTAAGATTAGAAACAATGGTGGAGTGTGTGTTTGGATTCAAACGCAGTTATAGCGGTGAAGTGAGAATAAGAAATGACTATTAAAGACATCAGATTAGAATTAATATATAATAGAAGTTATTTAAATTATTTTACTTTTTTAAAATTATTAAAATATATGAATTTATAAATTCATTTAATAAAATATTAAAATGTATCTTCCAATATTTTAATAAATTATATAATTAATTTAAATTATTTATTAGATAAAATGATAATTATTTTTAATTTTTTATAGTTAAATATTTTTTATAATAATGATAAATATTATTTCCACAAATAGTAACATTATATTTGGATCAAATTTTGAAGTTCAAAATTAGTATCTTTCAAGAAAAATATTGGATTTCATGCTTCAAGTAATTCGAATATGCCAAATATACTACATATATTTTTTTTATTTTTACAATACACTACGTATATTTTTTTAATTTTAAAATACACTACATATATTTTTTTTATTTTTAAAATACACTACATATATATTTTTTTATTTTTAAAATACACTATATATTTTTTTTTACTTTTAAAATACACTTCATATATATATATTTTAAAATACACTACATATATATTTTTATTTCTAGAATACACTACATATATTTTTTATTTTTAAAATACACTACATATATATTTTAAAATACACTACAAGTATTTTTTTATTTTTAAAATCCATTACATATATTTTTTTATTTTTAAAATTTTAAATACAATGAAATCCCATCTCCCCTCTTCCATCATTCCCTTCTTCCACCGTATCCTTCTCCCATTTCCCATCCCCATGCAATACCCATTCCCATTTCCCATTCCCATTTCCCATTCCACCGTGCCCTCCTCCCATTTCCCATTCCCATCTCCCCTCTTCCACCATTCCCATTTCCCATTCCCATTCCCATTTCCCATTCCCATTCCCATTATCAACAATACCAACAGCAGCAGCAACAACAGAAACATCAACAAGGGTGTTTTCTTTACTGTTGAAGAATTGGTTTATTTTATGCAGAAAATCTCACTATGGTGCTGGAGGAGGTTACAATCATTTCGCTGGAAGGTTTGTTTGTTTTCTTTACTAGGAAATTGGGTCTTTCAAGTAGTTTGTGTTAATTATCCTATTTGTTTCCTTTCAGATATATGTTTATAAATATTTTATGCTGAACTGTGTTTCTGCTTATTAGTTGCTATTACTTGTTCAAGTTCTTTATGTTATTGATGAAACCTTTCGGAAGCTTTACTTAATTCCTAGTTTTGATGCAATTATTCCCCCTTAACAAAGCTTGTTGGGCTATTTTTATGTGCCAATTGCATCCTTTCAGTGTATTTCCAAATCTGCAAACTGATTTCAGTTTTGCTGTATGTTGAAAATTCAGAGATGCCTCCCGTGAATTTGTTTCTGGAAATTAATAAATTAAAGTAAGGGTATTATTGTCTTCTAAAAATATCTATTGCCCCAGCTACACCCAACTGATGCTTTTATCACCAGTTAGCTTAAGGCTGTCCAGTGCAATAGAATTCCCTCACTGTGCTGGAAGCCTTGGCATCCAAAGGCTGTCTCAGTCTACTCCAATGCAGTCAAGTTGATAATAAAGAGAAAAAATTTCATCGCACTGCTGTGCGTTGGTATCCAAAGGGGACCTAAATCATTTAACATTTTGAGAGTAATTTAACATTCCAACATAATATTCTCATATTTTACTCAGCAAACATGATTGTAAATATATAAATAATCTTAATAACACGTCTGTCTCAAATGATGTAAGTCATTCTATAACATTTCCTTAAATCATAGACATATTTTAATAAAATCTAAAATTTCAAATTTACTGAAAAAAGTAGGAAAACAACAGTAAAGAAGAAAAAAAGGGAAATGAGAGGCAGCTCAATAATCGAGGTTGTCAGATCCCTTACTTGTCTGTATCCAAATCAATCAAATGCAGATGAAAAACACACACAAGGTCATTGCCATTTTGCCATCACATGTCATGTGCAAGGGAATCACCCTGTTCCTTTTATTTTTTCCTAACTAGTGGCATCACCTTGTCAATATCCTTCCAGTCTTGAGATTACACCACCTAAATCTAGCTTCAATTAAATCTTCATTTTGATATGAATTCAAATTGTATAACCCTTAATAATTCAAATCTAAAAGCAATTAAATTATTAAATCGTAAAAATTCGCAGCTTTAAAATGATAAAATATCATTTACTTTATAAATATAAAATTTTTATTTACTTTTCAACAACCCTTCCTTAGTATACAAATATAAACTCAAAATATAAATAGGTGGAGGTGTTGATGGTTGGGCTGGGTCAGGTAAATAAACCATATCTTTAAGCCCTGGCTTGGCTCACAAATGGGTTTATATTTTATTTAGGCTTGGCCGAACTCAATCTTAACCCGGTCTGTTCATATTTGATATTTTTTAATTATTTTTTTTAAAAAATATAAAATAAATTTTTTTTAACACATTAAAAATTACTAATATTTAGAAAACACAAGTAAATATAATAAATATTTTGGTGTATTAAATATACTTTTTAAAACTTTATATTTAGTTGGGTAAGATTTCTTTCTTTTAGGTTTTGAGTAATAGATTTAATTGTTATTGGGTTAGTGATTTAATATAAATATAAATATAACATAAATAATTAATATAATATTTTTTATAATATAATGTATTCTGAGCAGGCCAGACCTAACTCAAGTTAAAATATATTGTCCAAGGTTCGATCTATATAGAAAATGAGACTTAAAATCAACCCATTTGAATTGATGTTATACAGAATATAAATTTAATAAAATGAAAAAATAGGATGATTTAACAATTTCCATTGGGTTGGATTCATTGATTGGGCTTCCTTTTGGATATTTGTAGCCATCCACCACGATAAATCTTAATTTGGATAACAATTGGATGCTTGCAGAAGTATTTCCTTCCCAAGTTCAGTAGGCCAAACAAACAAAAATAGAAATTATTTGTGTTAAACATATAAAATAATAAGGTGAATAGTGAATGTCCTTCCAAACACATGATTTGTACTTTTGAAAGTTTTAATATTATAAATAATTACTAATGATTATGCCAAATTGAGTGCTCTAATTAATGATCTCTTCCATGCGTGCTCATGCTACTTGCAGTTTTCTATTCATATAGGAGGCAAGTTTGAGTAATATCTATAATACAAAATAGTTCTCTCCCTCTATATATATATATATACACATTTCCCCCCACCAAAATAGCATTTTAGAGTGTACTTACAATTTACCTATTATATTTTTAATGTTATTTATTTTTTAATATATTTATTATATATACAAAATATTTATAATTGTGAGATAAAATAACAAAATAAACAAGAAAAATAAATTAATTTATGCATTAACATTACAATCAACTCATACTAAATTCATAACAATTCACCATTCAACAATTATAAAATAAATAAGGAAAAAACAAATTTCCTCATATTGGTTGGTACCCCATTTTTTAACTTGTACAAACAAAATTAATAGGTACACATCAATATTACCAGTACCAAAGAAAATTATTTAGAATTTTTTTTTATTTAGTTTAGTACCAAAATTTATCACCTTAATTGGAATTCATAATTTTTGGCCAACTTTAAAATTTGTCTAAATAATTAATTTAAATTCATTTTTATAAATTATAAATTTATTTAAATATAGGTTAAGTCAAGAATGCTAGATTAGAACTAAGTCATTTTATATAGATTCTTGTCTTTTTGAATTTAACATATTATTATTAATAAATGTCATAGGAATAGAGGAATAACACAATTCTTAAACAATCGAATGCAAGAGGAGAAGAACATAAAGATGTGACAAAGCCACGATGGATTGTCTAGGGGAAGGCCGACCCACCCCAACACTAGCGTTGCTTTGGTTTCGGCCTTTTTATTTTGCAATAAAATTGTGCTTTATATACTATCATTTACATGGTGACAATTGAAAATGCAATAAAATCAAATCAATTTTAAAAATATTTAGAAAAAGTTACTCATATACTTTTAAAAAAGATTGATATTTTGTAGTGTATATATATAAATGATTTTGATTGTTTATTATTAAATTTTGAATAATAGAAAGTAGAAACATGTTATGAAACTGCATTTTATATCCACATTAAATTACATTTTTACTATACCTTAAATTATTCAATTTTGTGCTACACTCTTACTGGTATTCCAATAATATAAAACTACGCCTTAACAATATAAAATAAATAATCAATTAACATTAAACATTATATATTTATCTTATTAGTAGTTACTCAGATTCAAGCTCAATTAAGTTTATTCATTAATTTTTATACTAATTTAAACTTAACCTTGTATGTATTCAAGTTCAAGTTTGAGTTTAGTTTAAAAATCAAGCTTATATATTAAAAATAAAAACGTTAATAATATGAATTATTTAGAAATGAGAGATCCACTTACATCGGTCTAAAAATCTTATACCATTTTATAATTTTTTTACGAATAATCATTTAAAAGAAAGTTATAGAATGGTGTAAAATCACTAAAGTTTTACAACGGTATAAGTGAAATGAAAAGTTTAATAATTCTCACGAATTGTTTGAGTTAAGTATTACGAAACTCAGATTTAACTAAATTGATAAATAGAGCTGTTTAAACTCGACTATATATTTATTAAATTTGAATCAATATCTGGTGTGAAATTGATATGATAGAGTTAGACGATGCCACTAAATTTGTTTAGGCATCTATCTTCGTCTTCTCATTGTTTGTTTCTTCTACGCCTTTCTAAGCTATTTTATTTCTTTCCATTTTAAACACGTAACTTTCGAAAATTAAAAAAAGTATTTTTAAAATCAAACTTTTCTGCGGGAATCAAGAAAAAGAATACCAACTTATTCAAACTACTTTTATGAACAACAAGTTTTGATGCAATTAAAGCTGTATGAAGGTATATATATGTGTATAATTTACTCACTCAAATTTTGTGCGAGAATCATGGGAAAAAAAGAGATGCAATAAAGTCAAAGAAATATCAAAATTATAATGAAAAGGTTTGACAAATTAATTTTCATCCAAAGCATTTTACAAGGCCTTTGTGCTAAACTACCCGTCATGTTTGCCATATGATGGGCTGCCATGCATATCATATCATCAATATATATAGTTATTTAATTTCAACCATTATCAGCCTTTGTGTGTTACTGCCACGCCAACTTTTTTTAATAGGAATTTTATACTTTTTTTATCAAATAAAACTTGATAAATAATTCATTTTGCAGCTTGTCTTGTAATTTCTTAAATATTTTTACTTTAATCATGAAACACAATTTTGATTTAATTAACATCAATAAAAAAAAATCAAGTTGGGATTTAAGATATAAACATTTTGTTTACAACAGAATCTTGTATGACGATAACAACCTGAATTATGAATATTAAATTATAAGAGATGCAATGATTCGATTCTAGCGAGTAAATGGATTTATAATGATTATGAATGAAAAATTAAACAATTTATTGTTTACGGTTGACAATGTAATTGAAAATGTAAGGAGTGAATATGCAATTTTATTTTGTATATATGTTACTTTTTAAACAATGTAATTCCAAAATAATTAAGAGTTATTACACTGTATCAATCAAATTATGCAGGCTTCAATTCAAACTTCCATCACAAATATCGAGGGGTTAAATTTTCTTTTTTTTTAAGCTATCATGACAAGGAATAAAATTGTTTGGAATAAAAAGATAATTAGCTAGAAAAAAAAAACAAAAAACAGTTCCCCCTATAATTTGACTACAAATAAAGATTTTACAAATTTAACTAAGGATTAAAAGTAAAGGAGAGAGACATTAATCAT